>NW_028128582.1:0-20492 GCF_965231255.1 Vanellus vanellus | reverse complement strand
AGTGAGAACCAGCATTACTTTTCCCCGCTGGCACCTTTGCTGTGGCAGCAAAAGCTGGACGTTTGTCTTTTTTGCTCCGGAGGCTGCCGAAAGCGAAAACAGGTGCTTTTGAGGATGGAGTCCGCAGGAAAGCAGAGAGGGCAAAATTGTCTGTGGCATTTGAAAGGGTTCCAGGAGGCAGTGAGAACCAGCATTACTTTTCCCCGCTGGCACCTTTGCTGTGGCAGCAAAAGCTGGACGTTTGTCTTTTTTGCTCCGGACACAGCCGAAAGCGAAAACAGGTGCTTTTGAGGATGGAGTCCGCAGGAAAGCAGAGAGGGCCAAATTGTCTGGGGCATTTGAAAGGGTTCCAGGAGGCAGTGAGAACCAGCATTACTTTTCCCCGCTGGCACCTTTGCTGTGGCAGCAAAAGCTGGACGTTTGTCTTTTTTGCTCCGGAGGCTGCCGAAAGCGAAAACAGGTGCTTTTGAGGATGGAGTCCGCAGGAAAGCAGAGAGGGCCAAATTGTCTGGGGCATTTGAAGAGGTTCCAGGAGGCAGTGAGAACCAGCATTACTTTTCCCCGCTGGCACCTTTGCTGTGGCAGCAAAAGCTGGACGTTTGTCTTTTTTGCTCCGGAGGCTGCCGAAAGCGAAAACAGGTGCTTTTGAGGATGGAGTCCGCAGGAAAGCAGAGAGGGCCAAATTGTCTGTGGCATTTGAAAGGGTTCCAGGAGGCAGTGAGAACCAGCATTACTTTTCCCCGCTGGCACCTTTGCTGTGGCAGCAAAAGCTGGACGTTTGTCTTTTTTGCTCCGGAGGCTGCCGAAAGCGAAAACAGGTGCTTTTGAGGATGGAGTCCGCAGGAAAGCAGAGAGGGCCAAATTGTCTGGTGCATTTGAAGGGGTTCCAGGAGGCAGTGAGAACCAGCATCACTTTTCCCCGCTGGCACCTTTGCTGTGGCAGCAAAAGCTGGACGTTTGTCTTTTTTGCTCCAGACAGCGCCGAAAGTGAAAAAAGGTGCTTTTGCGGATAGAGTCCTCAGGAAAGCAGAGAGGGCCAAATTGTCTGGTGCATTTGAAGGGGTTCCAGGAGGCAGTGAGAACCAGCATTACTTTTCCCCGCTGTCACCTTTGCTGTGGCAGCAAAAGCTGGACGTTTGTCTTTTTTGCTCCTGAGTCTGCTGAAAGCGAAAACAGGTGCTTTTGAGGATGGAGTCCGCAGGAAAGCAGAGAGGGCCAAATTGTCTGGGGCATTTGAAAGGGTTCCAGGAGGCAGTGAGAACCAGCATTACTTTTCCCCGCTGTCACCTTTGCTGTGGCAGCAAAAGCTGGACGTTTGTCTTTTTTGCTCCGAAAGCTCCCGAAAGCGAAAACAGGTGCTTTTGAGGATGGAGTCCGCAGGAAAGCAGAGAGTGCCAAATTGTCTGTGGCATTTGAAGAGGTTCCAGGAGGCAGTGAGAACCAGCATTACTTTTCCCCGGCGGCTCCTTTGCTGTGGCAGCAAAAGCTGGACGTTTGTCTTCTTACCACCGGAGGGCGCCGATACTGAAAAAAGGCGCTTTGGAGGATAGAGTCCGCAGGAAAGCAGAGAGGGCAAAATGGTCGAGGGCATTTGAAGGGGTTCCAGGAGGCAGTGAGAACCAGCATTACTTTGCCCCGCTGTCACCTTTGCTGTGGCAGCAAAAGCTGGACGTTTGTCTTTTTTGCTCCGGAGGTTGCCGAAAGCGAAAACAGGTGCTTTTGAGCATGGAGTCCGCAGGAAAGCAGAGAGGGCCAAATTGTCTGTGGCATTTGAAAGGGTTCCAGGAGGCAGTGAGAACGAGCATTACTTTTCCCCGCTGGCACCTTTGCTGTGGCAGCAAAAGCTGGACGTTTGTCTTTTTTGCTCCGGAGGCTGCCGAAAGCGAAAACAGGTGCTTTTGAGGATGGAGTCCGCAGGAAAGCAGAGAGGGCCAAATTGTCTGGTGCATTTGAAAGGGTTCCAGGAGGCAGTGAGAACCAGCATTACTTTTCCCCGGTGGCACCTTTGCTGTGGCAGCAAAAGCTGGACGTTTGTCTTTTTTGCTCCGGAGGTTGCCAAAAGCGAAAACAGGTGCTTTTGAGGATGGAGTCCGCAGGAAACCAGAGAGGGCCAAATTGTCTGGGGCATTTGAAGAGGTTCCAGGAGGCAGTGAGAACCAGCATTACTTTTCCCCGCTGGCACCTTTGCTGTGGCAGCAAAAGCTGGACGTTTGTCTTTTTTTGCTCCGGAGGCTGCCGAAAGCGAAAACAGGTGCTTTTGAGGATGGAGTCCGCAGGAAAGCAGAGAGGGCCAAATTGTCTGTGGCATTTGAAAGGGTTCCAGGAGGCAGTGAGAACCAGCATTACTTTTCCCCGCTGGCACCTTTGCTGTGGCAGCAAAAGCTGGACGTTTGTCTTTTTTTGCTCCGGAGGCTGCCGAAAGCGAAAACAGGTGCTTTTGAGGATGGAGTCCGCAGGAAAGCAGAGAGGGCCAAATTGTCTGTGGCATTTGAAAGGGTTCCAGGAGGCAGTGAGAACCAGCATTACTTTTCCCCGCTGGCACCTTGCAAAAGCTGGGACGTTTGGTCTTTTTTGCTCCGGAGGCTGCCGAAAGCGAAAACAGGTGCTTTTGAGGATGGAGTCCGCAGGAAAGCAGAGAGGGCCAAATTGTCTGGGGCATTTGAAAGGGTTCCAGGAGGCAGTGAGAACCAGCATTACTTTTCCCCGCTGGCACCTTTGCTGTGGCACGAGTATGGCAAAAGCTGGACGTTTGTCTTTTTTGCTCCGGAGGCTGCCGAAAGCGAAAACAGGTGCTTTTGAGGATGGAGTCCGCAGGAAAGCAGAGAGGGCAAAATTGTCTGTGGCATTTGAAAGGGTTCCAGGAGGCAGTGAGAACCAGCATTACTTTTCCCCGCTGGCACCTTTGCTGTGGCAGCAAAAGCTGGACGTTTGTCTTTTTTGCTCCGGACACAGCCGAAAGCGAAAACAGGTGCTTTTGAGGATGGAGTCCGCAGGAAAGCAGAGAGGGCCAAATTGTCTGGGGCATTTGAAAGGGTTCCAGGAGGCAGTGAGAACCAGCATTACTTTTCCCCGCTGGCACCTTTGCTGTGGCAGCAAAAGCTGGACGTTTGTCTTTTTTGCTCCGGAGGCTGCCGAAAGCGAAAACAGGTGCTTTTGAGGATGGAGTCCGCAGGAAAGCAGAGAGGGCCAAATTGTCTGGGGCATTTGAAGAGGTTCCAGGAGGCAGTGAGAACCAGCATTACTTTTCCCCGCTGGCACCTTTGCTGTGGCAGCAAAAGCTGGACGTTTGTCTTTTTTGCTCCGGAGGCTGCCGAAAGCGAAAACAGGTGCTTTTGAGGATGGAGTCCGCAGGAAAGCAGAGAGGGCCAAATTGTCTGTGGCATTTGAAAGGGTTCCAGGAGGCAGTGAGAACCAGCATTACTTTTCCCCGCTGGCACCTTTGCTGTGGCAGCAAAAGCTGGACGTTTGTCTTTTTTGCTCCGGAGGCTGCCGAAAGCGAAAACAGGTGCTTTTGAGGATGGAGTCCGCAGGAAAGCAGAGAGGGCCAAATTGTCTGGTGCATTTGAAGGGGTTCCAGGAGGCAGTGAGAACCAGCATCACTTTTCCCCGCTGGCACCTTTGCTGTGGCAGCAAAAGCTGGACGTTTGTCTTTTTTGCTCCAGACAGCGCCGAAAGTGAAAAAAGGTGCTTTTGCGGATAGAGTCCTCAGGAAAGCAGAGAGGGCCAAATTGTCTGGTGCATTTGAAGGGGTTCCAGGAGGCAGTGAGAACCAGCATTACTTTTCCCCGCTGTCACCTTTGCTGTGGCAGCAAAAGCTGGACGTTTGTCTTTTTTGCTCCTGAGTCTGCTGAAAGCGAAAACAGGTGCTTTTGAGGATGGAGTCCGCAGGAAAGCAGAGAGGGCCAAATTGTCTGGGGCATTTGAAAGGGTTCCAGGAGGCAGTGAGAACCAGCATTACTTTTCCCCGCTGTCACCTTTGCTGTGGCAGCAAAAGCTGGACGTTTGTCTTTTTTGCTCCGAAAGCTCCCGAAAGCGAAAACAGGTGCTTTTGAGGATGGAGTCCGCAGGAAAGCAGAGAGTGCCAAATTGTCTGTGGCATTTGAAGAGGTTCCAGGAGGCAGTGAGAACCAGCATTACTTTTCCCCGGCGGCTCCTTTGCTGTGGCAGCAAAAGCTGGACGTTTGTCTTCTTACCACCGGAGGGCGCCGATACTGAAAAAAGGCGCTTTGGAGGATAGAGTCCGCAGGAAAGCAGAGAGGGCAAAATGGTCGAGGGCATTTGAAGGGGTTCCAGGAGGCAGTGAGAACCAGCATTACTTTGCCCCGCTGTCACCTTTGCTGTGGCAGCAAAAGCTGGACGTTTGTCTTTTTTGCTCCGGAGGTTGCCGAAAGCGAAAAGAGGTGCTTTTGAGGATGGAGTCTGCAGGAAAGCAGAGAGGGCCAAATTGTCTGTGGCATTTGAAGAGGTTCCGGGAGGCAATGAGGACCAGCATCACATTTCCCCACTGGCACCTTTGCTGTGGCAGCAAAAGCTGGACGTTTGTCTTTTTACCACCGGAGGGCGCCGAAAGTGAAAAAAGTCGCTTTTGAGGATAGAGTCCGCAGGAAAGCAGAGAGGGCTTAATTGTCTGTGGCATTTGAAAGGGTTCCAGGAGGCAGTGAGAACCAGCATTACTTTTCCCCGCTGGCACCTTTGCTGTGGCAGCAAAAGCTGGACGTTTGTCTTTTTTGCTCCGGAGGCTGCCGAAAGCGAAAACAGGTGCTTTTGAGGATGGAGTCCGCAGGAAAGCAGAGAGGGCCAAATTGTCTGTGGCATTTGAAGAGGTTCCAGGAGGCAGTGAGAACCAGCATTACTTTTCCCCGCTGGCACCTTTGCTGTGGCAGCAAAAGCTGGACGTTTGTCTTTTTTGCTCCGGATACTGCCGAAAGCGAAAACAGGTGCTTTTGAGGATGGAGTCCGCAGGAAAGCAGAGAGGGCCAAATTGTCTGTGGCATTTGAAAGGGTTCCAGGAGGCAGTGAGAACCAGCATTACTTTTCCCCGCTGGCACCTTTGCTGTGGCAGCAAAAGCTGGACGTTTGTCTTTTTTGCTCCGGACGCTGCCGAAAGCGAAAACAGGTGCTTTTGAGGATGGAGTCCGCAGGAAAGCAGAGAGGGCCAAATTGTCTGTGGCATTTGAAAGGGTTCCAGGAGGCAGTGAGAACCAGCATTACTTTTCCCCGCTGGCACCTTTGCTGTGGCAGCAAAAGCTGGTTTGTCTTTTTTTGCTCCGGAGGCTGCCGAAAGCGGAAAAACAGGTGCTTTTGAGGATGGAGTCCGCAGGAAAGCAGAGAGGGCCAAATTGTCTGGGGCATTTGAAAGGGTTCCAGGAGGCAGTGAGAACCAGCATTACTTTTCCCCGCTGGCACCTTTGCTGTGGCAGCAAAAGCTGGACGTTTGTCTTTTTTGCTCCGGAGGCTGCCGAAAGCGAAAACAGGTGCTTTTGAGGATGGAGTCCGCAGGAAAGCAGAGAGGGCCAAATTGTCTGTGGCATTTGAAAGGGTTCCAGGAGGCAGTGAGAACCAGCATTACTTTTCCCCGCTGGCACCTTTGCTGTGGCAGCAAAAGCTGGACGTTTGTCTTTTTTGCTCCGGAGGCTGCCGAAAGCGAAAACAGGTGCTTTTGAGGATGGAGTCCGCAGGAAAGCAGAGAGGGCCAAATTGTCTGTGGCATTTGAAAGGGTTCCAGGAGGCAGTGAGAACCAGCATTACTTTTCCCCGCTGGCACCTTTGCTGTGGCAGCAAAAGCTGGACGTTTGTCTTTTTTGCTCCGGAGGTTGCCAAAAGCGAAAACAGGTGCTTTTGAGGATGGAGTCCGCAGGAAAGCAGAGAGGGCCAAATTGTCTGGGGCATTTGAAGAGGTTCCAGGAGGCAGTGAGAACCAGCATTACTTTTCCCCGCTGGCACCTTTGCTGTGGCAGCAAAAGCTGGACGTTTGTCTTTTTTGCTCCGGAGGCTGCCGAAAGCGAAAACAGGTGCTTTTGAGGATGGAGTCCGCAGGAAAGCAGAGAGGGCCAAATTGTCTGGGGCATTTGAAGAGGTTCCAGGAGGCAGTGAGAACCAGCATTACTTTTCCCCGCTGGCACCTTTGCTGTGGCAGCAAAAGCTGGACGTTTGTCTTTTTTGCTCCGGAGGCTGCCGAAAGCGAAAACAGGTGCTTTTGAGGATGGAGTCCGCAGGAAAGCAGAGAGGGCCAAATTGTCTGTGGCATTTGAAAGGGTTCCAGGAGGCAGTGAGAACCAGCATTACTTTTCCCCGCTGGCACCTTTGCTGTGGCAGCAAAAGCTGGACGTTTGTCTTTTTTGCTCCGGAGGCTGCCGAAAGCGAAAATAGGTGCTTTTGAGGATGGAGTCCGCAGGAAAGCAGAGAGGTCCAAATTGTCTGTGGCATTTGAAAGAGTTCCAGGAGGCAGTGAGAACCAGCATCAATTTTCCCCGCTGGCACCTTTGCTGTGGCAGCAAAAGCTGGACGTTTGTCTTTTTACCACCGGAGGGCGCCGAAAGTGAAAGAAGGCGCGTTTGAGGATAGAGTCCGCAGAAAGCAGAGAGGGCTTAATTGTCTGGGGCATTTGAAAGGGTTCCAGGAGGCAGTGAGAACCAGCATTACTTTTCCCCGCTGGCACCTTTGCTGTGGCAGCAAAAGCTGGACGTTTGTCTTTTTTGCTCCGGAGGCTGCCGAAAGCGAAACAGGTGCTTTTGAGGATGCAGTCCGCAGGAAGCAGAGAGGGCCAAATTGTCTGTGGCATTTGAAAGGGTTCCAGGAGGCAGTGAGAACCAGCATTACTTTTCCCCGCTGGCACCTTTGCTGTGGCAGCAAAAGCTGGACGTTTGTCTTTTTTGCTCCGGAGGCTGCCGAAAGCGAAAACAGGTGCTTTTGAGGATGGAGTCCGCAGGAAAGCAGAGAGGGCCAAATTGTCTGTGGCATTTTGAAAGGGTTCCAGGAGGCAGTGAGAACCAGCATTACTTTTCCCCGCTGGCACCTTTGCTGTGGCAGCAAAAGCTGGACGTTTGTCTTTTTTGCTCCGGAGGCTGCCGAAAGCGAAAACAGGTGCTTTTGAGGATGGAGTCCGCAGGAAAGCAGAGAGGGCCAAATTGTCTGGGGCATTTGAAAGGGTTCCAGGAGGCAGTGAGAACCAGCATTACTTTTCCCCGCTGGCACCTTTGCTGTGGCAGCAAAAGCTGGACGTTTGTCTTTTTTGCTCCGGAGGCTGCCGAAAGCGAAAACAGGTGCTTTTGAGGATGGAGTCCGCAGGAAAGCAGAGAGGGCCAAATTGTCTGTGGCATTTGAAAGGGTTCCAGGAGGCAGTGAGAACCAGCATTACTTTTCCCCGCTGGCACCTTTGCTGTGGCAGCAAAAGCTGGGACGTTTGTCTTTTTTGCTCCGGAGGCTGCCGAAAGCGAAAACAGGTGCTTTTGAGGATGGAGTCCGCAGGAAAGCAGAGAGGGCCAAATTGTCTGTGGCATTTGAAGAGGTTCCAGGAGGCAGTGAGAACCAGCATTACTTTTCCCCGCTGGCACCTTTGCTGTGGCAGCAAAAGCTGGACGTTTGTCTTTTTTGCTCCGGAGGCTGCCGAAAGCGAAAACAGGTGCTTTTGAGGATGGAGTCCGCAGGAAAGCAGAGAGAGCCAAATTGTCTGGGGCATTTGAAAGAGTTCCAGGAGGCAGTGAGAACCAGCATCACTTTTCCCCGCTGGCACCTTTGCTGTGGCAGCAAAAGCTGGACGTTTGTCTTTTTACCACCGGAGGGCGCCGAAAGTGAAAAAAGTCGCTTTTGAGGATAGAGTCCGCAGGAAAGCAGAGAGGGCTTAATTGTCTGGGGCATTTGGAAGGGTTCCAGGAGGCAGTGAGAACCAGCATTACTTTTCCCCGCTGGCACCTTTGCTGTGGCAGCAAAAGCTGGACGTTTGTCTTTTTTGCTCCGGACGCTGCCGAAACCGAAAACAGGTGCTTTTGAGCATGGAGTCCGCAGGAAAGCAGAGAGGGCCAAATTGTCTGGGGCATTTGAAAGGGTTCCAGGAGGCAGTGAGAACCAGCATTACTTTTCCCCGCTGGCACCTTTGCTGTGGCAGCAAAAGCTGGACGTTTGTCTTTTTTGCTCTGGAGGTTGCCGAAAGCGAAAACAGGTGCTTTTGAGGATGGAGTCCGCAGGAAAGCAGAGAGGGCCAAAATGTCTGTGGCATTTGAAGAGGTTCCAGGAGGCAGTGAGAACCAGCATTACTTTTCCCCGCTGGCACCTTTGCTGTGGCAGCAAAAGCTGGACATTTGTCTTTTTTGCTCCGGAGGCTGCCGAAAGCGAAAACAGGTGCTTTTGAGGATGGAGTCCGCAGGAAAGCAGAGAGAGCCAAATTGTCTGGGGCATTTGAAAGAGTTCCAGGAGGCAGTGAGAACCAGCATCACTTTTCCCCGCTGGCACCTTTGCTGTGGCAGCAAAAGCTGGACGTTTGTCTTTTTACCAGCGGAGGGCGCCGAAAGTGAAAAAAGTCGCTTTTGAGGATAGAGTCCGCAGGAAAGCAGAGAGAGCTTAATTGTCTGGGGCAATTGAAAGGGTTCCAGGAGGCAGTGAGAACCAGCATTACTTTTCCCCGCTGGCACCTTTGCTGTGGCAGCAAAAGCTGGACGTTTGTCTTTTTTGCTCCGGAGGCTGCCGAAAGCGAAAACAGGTGCTTTTGAGGATGGAGTCCGCAGGAAAGCAGAGAGGGCCAAATTGTCTGTGGCATTTGAAGAGGTTCCAGGAGGCAGTGAGAACCAGCATTACTTTTCCCCGCTGGCACCTTTGCTGTGGCAGCAAAAGCTGGACGTTTGTCTTTTTTGCTCCGGAGGCTGCCGAAAGCGAAAACAGGTGCTTTTGAGGATGGAGTCCGCAGGAAAGCAGAGAGGGCCAAATTGTCTGTGGCATTTGAAAGGGTTCCAGGAGGCAGTGAGAACCAGCATTACTTTTCCCCGCTGGCACCTTTGCTGTGGCAGCAAAAGCTGGACGTTTGTCTTTTTTGCTCCGGAGGCTGCCGAAAGCGAAAACAGGTGCTTTTGAGGATGGAGTCCACAGGAAAGCAGAGAGGGCCAAATTGTCTGTGGCATTTGAAAGGGTTCCAGGAGGCAGTGAGAACCAGCATTACTTTTCCCCGCTGGCACCTTTGCTGTGGCAGCAAAAGCTGGACGTTTGTCTTTTTTGCTCCGGAGGCTGCCGAAAGCGAAAACAGGTGCTTTTGAGGATGGAGTCCGCAGGAAAGCAGAGAGGGCCAAATTGTCTGTGACATTTGAAAGGGTTCCAGGAGGCAGTGAGAACCAGCATTACTTTTCCCCGCTGGCACCTTTGCTGTGGCAGCAAAAGCTGGACGTTTGTCTTTTTTGCTCCGGAGGTTGCCGAAAGCGAAAACAGGTGCTTTTGAGCATGGAGTCCGCAGGAAAGCAGAGAGGGCCAAATTGTCTGTGGCATTTGAAAGGGTTCCAGGAGGCAGTGAGAACGAGCATTACTTTTCCCCGCTGGCACCTTTGCTGTGGCAGCAAAAGCTGGACGTTTGTCTTTTTTGCTCCGGAGGCTGCCGAAAGCGAAAACAGGTGCTTTTGAGGATGGAGTCCGCAGGAAAGCAGAGAGGGCCAAATTGTCTGGTGCATTTGAAAGGGTTCCAGGAGGCAGTGAGAACCAGCATTACTTTTCCCCGGTGGCACCTTTGCTGTGGCAGCAAAAGCTGGACGTTTGTCTTTTTTGCTCCGGAGGTTGCCAAAAGCGAAAACAGGTGCTTTTGAGGATGGAGTCCGCAGGAAACCAGAGAGGGCCAAATTGTCTGGGGCATTTGAAGAGGTTCCAGGAGGCAGTGAGAACCAGCATTACTTTTCCCCGCTGGCACCTTTGCTGTGGCAGCAAAAGCTGGACGTTTGTCTTTTTTTGCTCCGGAGGCTGCCGAAAGCGAAAACAGGTGCTTTTGAGGATGGAGTCCGCAGGAAAGCAGAGAGGGCCAAATTGTCTGTGGCATTTGAAAGGGTTCCAGGAGGCAGTGAGAACCAGCATTACTTTTCCCCGCTGGCACCTTTGCTGTGGCAGCAAAAGCTGGACGTTTGTCTTTTTTTGCTCCGGAGGCTGCCGAAAGCGAAAACAGGTGCTTTTGAGGATGGAGTCCGCAGGAAAGCAGAGAGGGCCAAATTGTCTGTGGCATTTGAAAGGGTTCCAGGAGGCAGTGAGAACCAGCATTACTTTTCCCCGCTGGCACCTTTGCTGTGGCAGCAAAAGCTGGACGTTTGTCTTTTTTGCTCCGGAGGCTGCCGAAAGCGAAAACAGGTGCTTTTGAGGATGGAGTCCGCAGGAAAGCAGAGAGGGCCAAATTGTCTGGGGCATTTGAAAGGGTTCCAGGAGGCAGTGAGAACCAGCATTACTTTTCCCCGCTGGCACCTTTGCTGTGGCAGCAAAAGCTGGACGTTTGTCTTTTTTGCTCCGGAGGCTGCCGAAAGCGAAAACAGGTGCTTTTGAGGATGGAGTCCGCAGGAAAGCAGAGAGGGCAAAATTGTCTGTGGCATTTGAAAGGGTTCCAGGAGGCAGTGAGAACCAGCATTACTTTTCCCCGCTGGCACCTTTGCTGTGGCAGCAAAAGCTGGACGTTTGTCTTTTTTGCTCCGGACACAGCCGAAAGCGAAAACAGGTGCTTTTGAGGATGGAGTCCGCAGGAAAGCAGAGAGGGCCAAATTGTCTGGGGCATTTGAAAGGGTTCCAGGAGGCAGTGAGAACCAGCATTACTTTTCCCCGCTGGCACCTTTGCTGTGGCAGCAAAAGCTGGACGTTTGTCTTTTTTGCTCCGGAGGCTGCCGAAAGCGAAAACAGGTGCTTTTGAGGATGGAGTCCGCAGGAAAGCAGAGAGGGCCAAATTGTCTGGGGCATTTGAAGAGGTTCCAGGAGGCAGTGAGAACCAGCATTACTTTTCCCCGCTGGCACCTTTGCTGTGGCAGCAAAAGCTGGACGTTTGTCTTTTTTGCTCCGGAGGCTGCCGAAAGCGAAAACAGGTGCTTTTGAGGATGGAGTCCGCAGGAAAGCAGAGAGGGCCAAATTGTCTGTGGCATTTGAAAGGGTTCCAGGAGGCAGTGAGAACCAGCATTACTTTTCCCCGCTGGCACCTTTGCTGTGGCAGCAAAAGCTGGACGTTTGTCTTTTTTGCTCCGGAGGCTGCCGAAAGCGAAAACAGGTGCTTTTGAGGATGGAGTCCACAGGAAAGCAGAGAGGGCCAAATTGTCTGTGGCATTTGAAAGGGTTCCAGGAGGCAGTGAGAACCAGCATTACTTTTCCCCGCTGGCACCTTTGCTGTGGCAGCAAAAGCTGGACGTTTGTCTTTTTTGCTCCGGAGGCTGCCGAAAGCGAAAACAGGTGCTTTTGAGGATGGAGTCCGCAGGAAAGCAGAGAGGGCCAAATTGTCTGTGGCATTTGAAAGGGTTCCAGGAGGCAGTGAGAACCAGCATTACTTTTCCCCGCTGGCACCTTTGCTGTGGCAGCAAAAGCTGGACGTTTGTCTTTTTTGCTCCGGAGGTTGCCGAAAGCGAAAACAGGTGCTTTTGAGCATGGAGTCCGCAGGAAAGCAGAGAGGGCCAAATTGTCTGTGGCATTTGAAAGGGTTCCAGGAGGCAGTGAGAACGAGCATTACTTTTCCCTGCTGGCACCTTTGCTGTGGCAGCAAAAGCTGGACGTTTGTCTTTTTTGCTCCGGAGGCTGCCGAAAGCGAAAACAGGTGCTTTTGAGGATGGAGTCCGCAGGAAAGCAGAGAGGGCCAAATTGTCTGGGGCATTTGAAAGGGTTCCAGGAGGCAGTGAGAACCAGCATTACTTTTCCCCGCTGGCACCTTTGCTGTGGCAGCAAAAGCTGGACGTTTGTCTTTTTTGCTCCGGAGGTTGCCAAAAGCGAAAACAGGTGCTTTTGAGGATGGAGTCCGCAGGAAAGCAGAGAGGGCCAAATTGTCTGGGGCATTTGAAGAGGTTCCAGGAGGCAGTGAGAACCAGCATTACTTTTCCCCGCTGGCACCTTTGCTGTGGCAGCAAAAGCTGGACGTTTGTCTTTTTTGCTCCGGAGGCTGCCGAAAGCGAAAATAGGTTTCTTTTGAGGATGGAGTCCGCAGGAAAGCAGAGAGGGCCAAATTGTCTGGGGCATTTGAAAGGGTTCCAGGAGGCAGTGAGAACCAGCATTACTTTTCCCCGCTGGCACCTTTGCTGTGGCAGCAAAAGCTGGACGTTTGTCTTTTTTGCTCCGGAGGCTGCCGAAAGCGAAAACAGGTGCTTTTGAGGATGGAGTCCGCAGGAAAGCAGAGAGGGCCAAATTGTCTGTGGCATTTGAAAGGGTTCCAGGAGGCAGTGAGAACCTGCATTACTTTTCCCCGCTGGCACCTTTGCTGTGGCAGCAAAAGCTGGACGTTTGTCTTTTTTGCTCCGGAGGCTGCCGAAAGCGAAAAACAGGTGCTTTTGAGGATGGAGTCCGCAGGAAAGCAGAGAGGGCCAAATTGTCTGGGGCATTTGAACAGGTTCCAGGAGGCAGTGAGAACCAGCATTACTTTTCCCCCGCTGGCACCTTTGCTGTGGCAGCAAGAGCTGGACGTTTGTCTTTTTTGCTCCGGAGGCTGCCGAAAGCGAAAACAGGTGCTTTTGAGGATGGAGTCCGCAGGAAAGCAGAGAGGGCCAAATTGTCTGTGGCATTTGAAAGGGTTTCCAGGAGGCAGTGAGAACCAGCATTACTTTTCCCCGCTGGCACCTTTGCTGTGGCAGCAAAAGCTGGACGTTTGTCTTTTTTTGCTCCGGAGGCTGCCGAAAGCGAAAATAGGTGCTTTTGAGGATGGAGTCCGCAGGAAAGCAGAGAGGGCCAAATTGTCTGTGGCATTTGAAAGAGTTCCAGGAGGCAGTGAGAACCAGCATCACTTTTCCCGCTGGCACCTTTGCTGTGGCAGCAAAAGCTGGACGTTTGTCTTTTTACCACCGGAGGGCGCCGAAGTGAAAAAGTCGCTTTTGAGGATAGAGTCCGCAGGAAAGCAGAGAGGGCTTAATTGTCTGGGGCATTTGAAAGGGTTCCAGGAGGCAGTGAGAACCAGCATTACTTTTCCCCGCTGGCACCTTTGCTGTGGCAGCAAAAGCTGGACGTTTGTCTTTTTTGCTCCGGAGGCTGCCGAAAGCGAAAACAGGTGCTTTTGAGGATGCATTCCGCAGGAAAGCAGAGAGGGCCAAATTGTCTGTGGCATTTGAAAGGGTTCCAGGAGGCAGTGAGAACCAGCATTACTTTTCCCCGCTGGCACCTTTGCTGTGGCAGCAAAAGCTGGACGTTGTCTTTTTTGCTCCGGACGCTGCCGAAAGCGAAAACAGGTGCTTTTGAGGATGGAGTCCGCAGGAAAGCAGAGAGGGCCAAAATGTCTGTGGCATTTGAAAGGGTTCCAGGAGGCAGTGAGAACCAGCATTACTTTTCCCCGCTGGCACCTTTGCTGTGGCAGCAAAAGCTGGACGTTTGTCTTTTTGCTCCGGAGGCTGCCGAAAGCGAAAACAGGTGCTTTTGAGGATGGAGTCCGCAGGAAAGCAGAGAGAGCCAAATTGTCTGGGGCATTTGAAAGAGTTCCAGGAGGCAGTGAGAACCAGCATCACTTTTCCCCGCTGGCACCTTTGCTGTGGCAGCAAAACCTGGACGTTTGTCTTTTTACCACCGGAGGGCGCCGAAAGTGAAAAAAGGCGCTTTTGAGGATAGAGTCCGCAGGAAAGCAGAGAGGGCTTAATTGTCTGGGGCATTTGAAAGGGTTCCAGGAGGCAGTGAGAACCAGCATTACTTTTCCCCGCTGGCACCTTTGCTGTGGCAGCAAAAGCTGGACGTTTGTCTTTTTTGCTCCGGAGGCTGCCGAAAGCGAAAACAGGTGCTTTTGAGGATGGAGTCCGCAGGAAAGCAGAGAGGGCCAAATTGTCTGGGGCATTTGAAGAGGTTCCAGGAGGCAGTGAGAACCAGCATTACTTTTCCCCGCTGGCACCTTTGCTGTGGCAGCAAAAGCTGGACGTTTGTCTTTTTTGCTCCGGAGGCTGCCGAAAGCGAAAACAGGTGCTTTTGAGGATGGAGTCCGCAGGAAAGCAGAGAGGGCCAAATTGTCTGTGGCATTTGAAAGGGTTCCAGGAGGCAGTGAGAACCAGCATTACTTTTCCTCGCTGGCACCTTTGCTGTGGCAGCAAAAGCTGGACGTTTGTCTTTTTTGCTCCGGAGGCTGCCGAAAGCGAAAACAGGTGCTTTTGAGGATGGAGTCCGCAGGAAAGCAGAGAGGGCCAAATTGTCTGGGGCATTTGAAAGGGTTCCAGGAGGCAGTGAGAACCAGCATTACTTTTCCCCGCTGGCACCTTTGCTGTGGCAGCAAAAGCTGGACGTTTGTCTTTTTTGCTCCGGAGGCTGCCGAAAGCGAAAACAGGTGCTTTTGAGGATGGAGTCCGCAGGAAAGCAGAGAGGGCCAAATTGTCTGTGGCATTTGAAAGGGTTCCAGGAGGCAGTGAGAACCAGCATTACTTTTCCCCGCTGGCACCTTTGCTGTGGCAGCAAAAGCTGGACGTTTGTCTTTTTTGCTCCGGAGGCTGCCGAAAGCGAAAACAGGTGCTTTTGAGGATGGAGTCCGCAGGAAAGCAGAGAGGGCCAAATTGTCTGTGGCATTTGAAAGAGTTCCAGGAGGCAGTGAGAACCAGCATCACTTTTCCCCGCTGGCACCTTTGCTGTGGCAGCAAAAGCTGGACGTTTGTCTTTTTACCACCGGAGGGCGCCGAAACTGAAAAAAGGCGCTTTTGAGGATAGAGTCCGCAGGAAAGCAGAGAGGGCTTAATTGTCTGGGGCATTTGAAAGGGTTCCAGGAGGCAGTGAGAACCAGCATTACTTTTCCCCGCTGGCACCTTTGCTGTGGCAGCAAAAGCTGGACGTTTGTCTTTTTTGCTCCGGAGGCTGCCGAAAGCGAAAACTGGTGCTTTTGAGGATGGAGTCCGCAGGAAAGCAGAGAGGGCCAAATTGTCTGTGGCATTTGAAAGGGTTCCAGGAGGCAGTGAGAACCAGCATTACTTTTCCCCGCTGGCACCTTTGCTGTGGCAGCAAAAGCTGGACGTTTGTCTTTTTTGCTCCGGAGGCTGCCGAAAGCGAAAACAGGTGCTTTTGAGGATGGAGTCCGCAGGAAAGCAGAGAGGGCCAAATTGTCTGGGGCATTTGAAAGAGTTCCAGGAGGCAGTGAGAACCAGCATCACTTTTCCCCGCTGGCACCTTTGCTGTGGCAGCAAAAGCTGGACGTTTGTCTTTTTACCACCGGAGGGCGCCGAAAGTGAAAAAAGTCGCTTTTGAGGATAGAGTCCGCAGGAAAGCAGAGAGGGCTTAATTGTCTGGGGCATTTGAAAGGGTTCCAGGAGGCAGTGAGAACCAGCATTACTTTTCCCCGCTGGCACCTTTGCTGTGGCAGCAAAAGCTGGACGTTTGTCTTTTTTGCTCCGGAGGCTGCCGAAAGCGAAAACAGGTGCTTTTGAGGATGGAGTCCGCAGGAAAGCAGAGAGGGCCAAATTGTCTGGGGCATTTGAAGAGGTTCCAGGAGGCAGTGAGAACCAGCATTACTTTTCCCCGCTGGCACCTTTGCTGTGGCAGCAAAAGCTGGACGTTTGTCTTTTTTGCTCCGGACGCTGCCGAAAGCGAAAACAGGTGCTTTTGAGGATGGAGTTCGCAGGAAAGCAGAGAGGGCCAAATTGTCTGGGGCATTTGAAAGGGTTCCAGGAGGCAGTGAGAACCAGCATTACTTTTCCCCGCTGGCACCTTTGCTGTGGCAGCAAAAGCTGGACGTTTGTCTTTTTTGCTCCGGACGCTGCCGAAAGCGAAAACAGGTGCTTTTGAGGATGGAGTCCGCAGGAAAGCAGAGAGGGCCAAATTGTCTGTGGCATTTGAAAGGGTTCCAGGAGGCAGTGAGAACCAGCATTACTTTTCCCCGCTGGCACCTTTGCTGTGGCAGCAAAAGCTGGACGTTTGTCTTTTTTGCTCCGGAGGCTGCCGAAAGCGAAAACAGGTGCTTTTGAGGATGGAGTCCGCAGGAAAGCAGAGAGGGCCAAATTGTCTGTGGCATTTGAAAGGGTTCCAGGAGGCAGTGAGAACCAGCATTACTTTTCCCCGCTGGCACCTTTGCTGTGGCAGCAAAAGCTGGACGTTTGTCTTTTTTGCTCCAGAGGCTGCCGAAAGCGAAAACAGGTGCTTTTGAGGATGGAGTCCGCAGGAAAGCAGAGAGGGCCAAATTGTCTGTGGCATTTGAAAGGGTTCCAGGAGGCAGTGAGAACCAGCATTACTTTTCCCCGCTGGCACCTTTGCTGTGGCAGCAAAAGCTGGACGTTTGTCTTTTTTGCTCCGGAGGTTGCCAAAAGCGAAAACAGGTGCTTTTGAAGATGGAGTCCGCAGGAAAGCAGAGAGGGCCAAATTGTCTGGGGCATTTGAAGAGGTTCCAGGAGGCAGTGAGAACCAGCATTACTTTTCCCCGCTGGCACCTTTGCTGTGGCAGCAAAAGCTGGACGTTTGTCTTTTTTGCTCCGGAGGCTGCCGAAAGCGACAACAGGTGCTTTTGAGGATGGAGTCCGCAGGAAAGCAGAGAGGGCCAAATTGTCTGTGGCATTTGAAAGGGTTCCAGGAGGCAGTGAGAACCAGCATTACTTTTCCCCGCTGGCACCTTTGTTGTGGCAGCAAAAGCTGGACGTTTGTCTTTTTTGCTCCGGAGGCTGCCGAAAGCGAAAACAGGTGCTTTTGAGGATGGAGTCCGCAGGAAAGCAGAGAGGGCCAAATTGTCTGTGGCATTTGAAAGGGTTCCAGGAGGCAGTGAGAACCAGCATTACTTTTCCCCGCTGGCACCTTTGCTGTGGCAGCAAAAGCTGGACGTTTGTCTTTTTTGCTCCGGAGGCTGCCGAAAGCGAAAACAGGTGCTTTTGAGGATGGAGTCCGCAGGAAAGCAGAGAGGGCCAAATTGTCTGTGGCATTTGAAAGGGTTCCAGGAGGCAGTGAGAACCAGCATTACTTTTCCCCGCTGGCACCTTTGCTGTGGCAGCAAAAGCTGGACGTTTGTCTTTTTTGCTCCGGAGGTTGCCAAAAGCGAAAACAGGTGCTTTTGAGGATGGAGTCCGCAGGAAAGCAGAGAGGGCAAAATTGTCTGTGGCATTTGAAAGGGTTCCAGGAGGCAGTGAGAACCAGCATTACTTTTCCCCGCTGGCACCTTTGCTGTGGCAGCAAAAGCTGGACGTTTGTCTTTTTTGCTCCGGAGGCTGCCGAAAGCGAAAACAGGTGCTTTTGAGGATGGAGTCCGCAGGAAAGCAGAGAGGGCCAAATTGTCTGTGGCATTTGAAAGGGTTCCAGGAGGCAGTGAGAACCAGCATTACTTTTCCCCGCTGGCACCTTTGCTGTGGCAGCAAAAGCTGGACGTTTGTCTTTTTTGCTCCAAACACCGCCGAAAGCGAAAACAGGTGCTTTTGAGGATGGAGTCCGCAGGAAAGCAGAGAGGGCCAAATTGTCTGGGGCATTTGAAGAGGTTCCAGGAGGCAGTGAGAACCAGCATTACTTTTCCCCGCTGGCACCTTTGCTGTGGCAGCAAAAGCTGGACGTTTGTCTTTTTTGCTCCGGAGGCTGCCGAAAGCGAAAACAGGTGCTTTTGAGGATGGAGTCCGCAGGAAAGCAGAGAGGGCCAAATTGTCTGTGGCATTTGAAGAGGTTCCAGGAGGCAGTGAGAACCAGCATTACTTTTCCCCGCTGGCACCTTTGCTGTGGCAGCAAAAGCTGGACGTTTGTCTTTTTTGCTCCGGAGGCTGCCGAAAGCGAAAACAGGTGCTTTTGAGGATGGAGTCCGCAGGAAAGCAGAGAGGGCCAAATTGTCTGGGGCATTTGAACAGGTTCCAGGAGGCAGTGAGAACCAGCATTACTTTTCCCCGCTGGCACCTTTGCTGTGGCAGCAAAAGCTGGACGTTTGTCTTTTTTGCTCCGGAGGCTGGCGAAAGTGAAAAAAGGCGCTTTTGAGGATAGAGTCCGCAGGAAAGCAGAGAGGGCTTAATTGTCTAGGGCATTTGAAAGGGTTCCAGGAGGCAGTGAGAACCAGCATTACTTTTCCTCGCTGGCACCTTTGCTGTGGCAGCAAAAGCTGGACGTTTGTCTTTTTTGCTCCGGAGGCTGCCGAAAGCGAAAACAGGTGCTTTTGAGGATGGAGTCCGCAGGAAAGCAGAGAGGGCCAAATTGTCTGGGGCATTTGAAAGGGTTCCAGGAGGCAGTGAGAACCAGCATTACTTTTCCCCGCTGGCACCTTTGCTGTGGCAGCAAAAGCTGGACGTTTGTCTTTTTTGCTCCGGAGGTTGCCAAAAGCGAAAACAGGTGCTTTTGAGGATGGAGTCCGCAGGAAAGCAGAGAGGGCCAAATTGTCTGTGGCATTTGAAAGGGTTCCAGGAGGCAGTGAGAACCAGCATTACTTTTCCCCGCTGGCACCTTTGCTGTGGCAGCAAAAGCTGGACGTTTGTCTTTTTTGCTCCGGAGGCTGCCGAAAGCGAAAACAGGTGCTTTTGAGGATGGAGTCCGCAGGAAAGCAGAGAGGGCCAAATTGTCTGTGGCATTTGAAAGGGTTCCAGGAGGCAGTGAGAACCAGCATTACTTTTCCCCGCTGGCACCTTTGCTGTGGCAGCAAAAGCTGGACGTTTGTCTTTTTTGCTCCGGAGGTTGCCAAAAGCGAAAACAGGTGCTTTTGAGGATGGAGTCCGCAGGAAAGCAGAGAGGGCCAAATTGTCTGTGGCATTTGAAAGGGTTCCAGGAGGCAGTGAGAACCAGCATTACTTTTCCCCGCTGGCACCTTTGCTGTGGCAGCAAAAGCTGGACGTTTGTCTTTTTTGCTCCGGAGGCTGCCGAAAGCGAAAACAGGTGCTTTTGAGGATGGAGTCCGCAGGAAAGCAGAGAGGGCCAAATTGTCTGTGGCATTTGAAAGGGTTCCAGGAGGCAGTGAGAACCAGCATTACTTTTCCCCGCTGGCACCTTTGCTGTGGCAGCAAAAGCTGGACGTTTGTCTTCTTTGCTCCAAACACCGCCGAAAGCGAAAACAGGTGCTTTTGAGGATGGAGTCCGCAGGAAAGCAGAGAGGGCCAAATTGTCTGGGGCATTTGAAGAGGTTCCAGGAGGCAGTGAGAACCAGCATTACTTTTCCCCGCTGGCACCTTTGCTGTGGCAGCAAAAGCTGGACGTTTGTCTTTTTTGCTCCGGAGGCTGCCGAAAGCGAAAACAGGTGCTTTTGAGGATGGAGTCCGCAGGAAAGCAGAGAGGGCCAAATTGTCTGTGGCATTTGAAGAGGTTCCAGGAGGCAGTGAGAACCAGCATTACTTTTCCCCGCTGGCACCTTTGCTGTGGCAGCAAAAGCTGGACGTTTGTCTTTTTTGCTCCGGAGGCTGCCGAAAGCGAAAACAGGTGCTTTTGAGGATGGAGTCCGCAGGAAAGCAGAGAGGGCCAAATTGTCTGGGGCATTTGAACAGGTTCCAGGAGGCAGTGAGAACCAGCATTACTTTTCCCCGCTGGCACCTTTGCTGTGGCAGCAAAAGCTGGACGTTTGTCTTTTTTGCTCCGGAGGCTGGCGAAAGTGAAAAAAGGCGCTTTTGAGGATAGAGTCCGCAGGAAAGCAGAGAGGGCTTAATTGTCTAGGGCATTTGAAAGGGTTCCAGGAGGCAGTGAGAACCAGCATTACTTTTCCCCGCTGGCACCTTTGCTGTGGCAGCAAAAGCTGGACGTTTGTCTTTTTTGCTCCGGAGGCTGCCGAAAGCGAAAACAGGTGCTTTTGAGGATGGAGTCCGCAGGAAAGCAGAGAGGGCCAAATTGTCTGTGGCATTTGAAAGGGTTCCAGGAGGCAGTGAGAACCAGCATTACTTTTCCCCGCTGGCACCTTTGCTGTGGCAGCAAAAGCTGGACGTTTGTCTTTTTTGCTCCGGAGGCTGCCGAAAGCGAAAACAGGTGCTTTTGAGGATGGAGTCCGCAGGAAAGCAGAGAGGGCCAAATTGTCTGGGGCATTTGAAAGGGTTCCAGGAGGCAGTGAGAACCAGCATTACTTTTCCCCGCTGGCACCTTTGCTGTGGCAGCAAAAGCTGGACGTTTGTCTTTTTTGCTCCGGAGGCTGCCGAAAGCGAAAACAGGTGCTTTTGAGGATGGAGTCCGCAGGAAAGCAGAGAGGGCCAAATTGTCTGGGGCATTTGAAAGGGTTCCAGGAGGCAGTGAGAACCAGCATTACTTTTCCCCGCTGGCACCTTTGCTGTGGCAGCAAAAGCTGGACGTTTGTCTTTTTTGCTCCGGAGGCTGCCGAAAGCGAAAACAGGTGCTTTTGAGGATGGAGTCCGCAGGAAAGCAGAGAGGGCCAAATTGTCTGGGGCATTTGAAAGGGTTCCAGGAGGCAGTGAGAACCAGCATTACTTTTCCCCGCTGGCACCTTTGCTGTGGCAGCAAAAGCTGGACGTTTGTCTTTTTTGCTCTGGAGG
>NW_028128583.1:0-41040 GCF_965231255.1 Vanellus vanellus | reverse complement strand
CCTTCAAATGCCCCCACACATTTGGGCCCTCTCTGCTTTCCTGCGGACTCTATCCTCAAAAGCACCTTTTTTCCACTTTCGGCCGCTCTTTGGAGCCAAAAAGACAAACGTCCAGCTTTTGCTGCCACAGCAAAGGTGCCAGATAGGAAAGTGATGCTGGTCCTCACTGCCTCCTGGAACCCCTTCAAATGCCCCACACAATTTGGCCCTCTCTTGCTTTCCTGCGGACTCTATCCTCAAAAGCACCTTTTTCACTTTCGCAGCTGTTTTGAGCAAAAAAGACAAACGTCCAGCTTTTGCTGCCACAGCAAAGGTGCCAGCGGGGAAAAGTGATGCTGGTCCTCACTGCCTCCTGGAACCCCTTCAAATGCCCCACACAATTTGGCCCTCTCTGCTTTCCTGCGCACTCTACCCTCAAAAGCACCTTTTTTCACTTTCGCCGCTGTTTGGAGCCAAAAAGACAAACGTCCAGCTTTTGCTGCCACAGCAAAGGTGCCAGCGGGGAAAAGTGATGCTGGTCCTCACTGCCTCCTGGAACCCCTTCAAATGCCCCACACAATTTGGCCCTCTCTGCTTTCCTGCGCACTCTAGCCTCAAAAGCACCTTTTTTCACTTTCGCCGCTGTTTGGAGCCAAAAAGACAAACGTCCAGCTTTTGCTGCCACAGCAAAGGTGCCAGCGGGGAAAAGTGATGCTGGTCCTCACTGCCTCCTGGAACCCCTTCAAATGCCCCAGACAATTTGGCCCTCTCTGCTTTCCTGCGGATCTAGCCTCAAAAGCACCTTTTTTCACTTTCGCCGCTGTTTGGAGCCAAAAAGACAAACGTCCAGCTTTTGCTGCCACAGCAAAGGTGCCAGCGGGAAAAGTGATGCTGGTCCTCACTGCCTCCTGGAACCCCTTCAAATGCCCCACACAATTTGGCCCTCTCTGCTTTCCTGCGCACTCTAGCCTCAAAAGCACCTTTTTTCACTTTCGCTGCTGTTTGGAGCAAAAAAAGACAAATGTCCAGCTTTTGCTGCCACAGCAAAGGTGCCAGCGGGGAAAGTGATGCTGGTCCTCACTGCCTCCTGGAACCCCTTCAAATGCCCCACAACAATTTGGCCCTCTCTTGCTTTCCTGCGCACTCTAGCCTCAAAGCACCTTTTTTCACTTTCGGCGCTGTTTGGAGCCAAAAAGACAAACGTCGAGCTTTTGCTGCCACAGCAAAGGTGCCAGCGGGGAAAGTGATGCTGGTCCTCACTGCCTCCTGGAACCCTTCAAATGCCCCAGACAATTTGCCCTCTCTGCTTTCCTGCGCACTCTAGCCTCAAAAGCACCTTTTTTCACTTTCGCCGCTGTTTGGAGCAAAAAAGACAAACGTCCAGCTTTTGCTGCCACAGCAAAGGTGCCAGCGGGGAAAAGTGATGCTGGTCCTCACTGCCTCCTGGAACCCTTCAAATGCCCCACCCAATTTGGCCTCTCTGCTTTCCTGCGCACTCTAGCCTCAAAAGCACCTTTTTTCACTTTCGCCGCTCTTTGGAGCCAAAAAGACAAACGTCCAGCTTTTGCTGCCACAGCAAAGGTGCCAGCGGGGAAAAGTGATGCTGGTCCTCACTGCCTCCCTGAACCCTTCAATGCCCCACCCAATTTGGCCTCTCTGCTTTCCTGCGCACTCTAGCCTCAAAAGCACCTTTTTTCACTTTCGCTGCTGTTTGGAGCAAAAAAGACAAATGTCTAGCTTTTGCTGCCACAGCAAAAGGTGCCAGCGGGAAAAGTGATGCTGGTCCTCACTGCCTCCTGGAACCCCTTCAAATGCCCCACACAATTTGGCCCTCTCTGCTTTCCTGCGCACTCTAGCCTCAAAAGCACCTTTTTTCACTTTCGCCGCTGTTTGGAGCAAAAAAGACAAACGTCGAGCTTTTGCTGCCACAGCAAAGGTGCCAGCGGGGAAAAGTGATGCTGGTCCTCACTGCCTCCTGGAACCCCTTCCAATGCCCCACACAATTTGGCCCTCTCTGCTTTCCTGCGCACTCTAGCCTCAAAGCACCTTTTTTCACTTTCGCCGCTGTTTGGAGCAAAAAGACAAACGTCCAGCTTTTTGCTGCCACAGCAAAGGTGCCAGCGGGGAAAAGTGATGCTGGTCCTCACTGCCTCCTGGAACCCCTTCAAATGCCCCACACAATTTGGCCCTCTCTGCTTTCCTGCGCACTCTAGCCTCAAAAGCACCTTTTTCACTTTCGCCGCTGTTTGGAGCCAAAAAGACAAACGTCCGCTTTTGCTGCCACAGCAAAGGTGCCAGCGGGGAAAAGTGATGCTGGTCCTCACTGCCTCCTGGATCCCCTTCAAATGCCCCACACAATTTGGCCCTCTCTGCTTTCCTGCGCACTCTAGCCTCAAAAGCACCTTTTTTCACTTTCGCCGCTGTTTGGAGCAAAAAAGACAAACGTCCCAGCTTTTGCTGCCACAGCAAAGGTGCCAGCGGGGAAAAGTGATGCTGGTCCTCACTGCCTCCTGGAACCCCTTCAAATGCCCCACACAATTTGGCCTCTCTGCTTTCCTGCGCACTCTAGCCTCAAAAGCACCTTTTTTCACTTTCGCCGCTGTTTGGAGCAAAAAAGACAAACGTCCAGCTTTTTGCTGCCACAGCAGAGGTGCCAGCGGGGAAAAGTGATGCTGGTCCTCACTGCCTCCTGGAAACCCCTTCAAATGCCCCAGACAATTTGGCCCTCTCTGCTTTCCTGCGGACTCTAGCCTCAAAAGCACCTTTTTTCACTTCGCCGCTGTTTGGAGCCAAAAAGACAAACGTCCAGCTTTTGCTGCCACAGCAAAGGTGCCAGCGGGGAAAAGTGATGCTGGTCCTCACTGCCTCCTGGAACCCCTTCAAATGCCCACACAATTTGGCCCTCTCTGCTTTCCTGCGCACTCTAGCCTCAAAAGCACCTTTTTCACTTTCGCCGCTGTTTGGAGCAAAAAGACAAACGTCGAGCTTTTGCTGCCACAGCAAAGGTGCCAGCGGGGAAAAGTGATGCTGGTCCTCACTGCCTCCTGGAACCCCTTCAAATGCCCACACAATTTGGCCCTCTCTGCTTTCCTGCGCACTCTAGCCTCAAAAGCACCTTTTTTCACTTTCGCCGCTGTTTGGAGCAAAAAAGACAAACGTCGAGCTTTTGCTGCCACAGCAAAGGTGCCAGCGGGGAAAAGTGATGCTGGTCCTCACTGCCTCCTGGAACCCCTTCAAATGCCCCAGACAATTTGGCCCTCTCTGCTTTCCTGCGCACTCTAGCCTCAAAAGCACCTTTTTTCACTTTCGCCGCTGTTTGGAGCCAAAAAGACAAACGTCCAGCTTTTGCTGCCACAGCAAAGGTGCCAGCGGGAAAAGTGATGCTGGTCCTCACTGCCTCCTGGAACCCCATTCAAATGCCCACACAATTTGGCCCTCTCTGCTTTCCTGCAGACTCTAGCCTCAAAAGCACCTTTTTTCACTTTCGCCTCTGTTCGGAGCAAAAAAGACAAACGTCCAGCTTTTGCTGCCACAGCAAAGGTGCCAGCGGGGAAAAGTGATGCTGGTCCTCACTACCTCCTGGAACCCCTTTCAAATGCCCACACAATTTGGCCCTCTCTTGCTTCCTGCGGACTCTATCCTCAAAAGCACCTTTTTTCACTTTCGCCGCTGTTTGGAGCAAAAAAAGACAAACGTCCAGCTTTTGCTGCCACCGCAAAGGTGCCAGCGGGGAAAAGTGATGCTGGTCCTCACTGCCTCCTGGAACCCTTCAAATGCCCCACACAATTTGGCCCTCTCTGCTTTCCTGCGCACTCTAGCCTCAAAAGCACCTTTTTTCACTTTCGCCGCTGTTTGGAGCCAAAAAGACAAACGTCCAGCTTTTGCTGCCACAGCAAAGGTGCCACGGGGAAAAGTGATGCTGGTCCTCACTGCCTCCTGGAACCCCTTCAAATGCCCCACACAATTTGGCCCTCTCTGCTTTCCTGCGCACTCTAGCCTCAAAAGCACCTTTTTTCACTTTCGCCGCTGTTTGGAGCCAAAAAGACAAACGTCCAGCTTTTGCTGCCACAGCAAAGGTGCCAGCGGGGAAAAGTGATGCTGGTCCTCACTGCCTCCTGGAACCCCTTCAAATGCCCCACACAATTTGGCCCTCTCTGCTTTCCTGCGGACTCTAGCCTCAAAAGCACCTTTTTTCACTTTCGCCGCGGTTTTTGGAGCCAAAAAGACAAACGTCCAGCTTTTGCTGCCACAGCAAAGGTGCCAGCGGGGAAAGTGATGCTGGTCCTCACTGCCTCCTGGAACCCCTTCAAATGCCCCACACAATTTGGCCCTCTCTGCTTCCTGCGCACTCTAGCCTCAAAAGCACCTTTTTTCACTTTCGCCGCTCTTTGGAGCCAAAAAAGACAAACGTCCAGCTTTGCTGCCACAGCAAAGGTGCCAGCGGGGAAAAGTGATGCTGGTCTTCACTGCCTCCTGGAACCCCTTCAAATGCCCCACACAATTTGGCCCTCTCTGCTTTCCTGCGGACTCTATCCTCAAAAGCACCTTTTTTCACTTTCGCCGCTCTTTGAGGCCAAAAAGACAAACGTCCAGGTTTTGCTGCCACAGCAAAGGTGCCAGATAGGAAAAGTGATGCTGGTCCTCACTGCCTCCTGGAACCCCTTCAAATGCCCCACACAATTTGGCCCTCTCTGCTTTCCTGCGCACTCTAGCCTCAAAGCACCTTTTTTCACTTTCGCCGCTGTTTGGAGCAAAAAAGACAAACGTCGAGCTTTGCTGCCACAGCAAAGGTGCCAGCGGGGAAAAGTGATGCTGGTCCTCACTGCCTCCTGGAACCCCTTCAAATGCCCCAGACAATTTGGCCCTCTCTGCTTTCCTGCGCACTCTATCCTCAAAAGCACCTTTTTTCACTTTCGCCGCTGTTTGGAGCAAAAAAGACAAACGTCGAGCTTTTGCTGCCACAGCAAAGGTGCCAGCGGGGAAAAGTGATGCTGGTCCTCACTGCTCCTGGAACCCCTTCAAATGCCCCACACAATTTGGCCCTCTCTGCTTTCCTGCGCACTCTAGCCTCAAAAGCACCTTTTTTCACTTTCGCCGCTGTTTGAAGCCAAAAAGACAAACGTCCAGCTTTTGCTGCCACAGCAAAGGTGCCAGCGGGGAAAAGTGATGCTGGTCCTCACTGCCTCCTGGAACCCCTTCAAATGCCCCACCCAATTTGGCCCTCTCTGCTTTCCTGCGGACTCTAGCCTCAAAAAGCACCTTTTTTCACTTTCGCCGCTGTTTGGAGCCAAAAAAGACAAACGTCAGCTTTGCTGCCACAGCAAAGGTGCCAGCGGGGAAAAGTGATGCTGGTCCTCACTGCCTCCTGGAACCCTTCAAATGCCCCACACAATTTGGCCTCTCTGCTTTCCTGCGCACTCTAGCCTCAAAAGCACCTTTTATCACTTTCGCTGCTGTTTGGAGCAAAAAAAAGACAAACGTCGAGCTTTTGCTGCCACAGCAAAGGTGCCAGCGGGGAAAAGTGATGCTGGTCCTCACTGCCTCCTGGAACCCCTTCAAATGCCCCACACAATTTGGCCCTCTCTGCTTTCCTGCGCACTCTACCCTCAAAAGCACCTTTTTTCACTTTCGCCGCTGTTTGGAAGCCAAAAAGACAAACGTCCAGCTTTTGCTGCCACAGCAAAGGTGCCAGCGGGGAAAAGTGATGCTGGTCCTCACTGCCTCCTGGAACCCCTTCAAATGCCCCACACAATTTGGCCCTCTCTGCTTTCCTGCGGACTCTATCCTCAAAAGCACCTTTTTTCACTTTCGACGCTGTTTTGAGCAAAAAAAGACAAAAGTCCAGCTTTTGCTGCCACAGCAAGGTGCCAGCGGGGAAAAGTGATGCTGGTCCTCACTGCCTCCTGGAACCCCTTCAAATGCCCCACACAATTTGGCCCTCTCTGCTTTCCTGCGCACTCTAGCCTCAAAAGCACCTTTTTCACTTTCGCCGCTGTTTGGAGCCAAAAAGACAAACGTCCAGCTTTTGCTGCCACAGCAAAGGTGCCAGCGGGGAAAAGTGATGCTGGTCCTCACTGCCTCCTGGAACCCATTCAAATGCCCCACACAATTTGGCCCTCTCTGCTTTCCTGCAGACTCTAGCCTCAAAAGCACCTTTTTTCACTTTCGCCGCTCTTTGGAGCCAAAAAGACAAACGTCCAGCTTTTGCTGCCACAGCAAAGGTGCCAGCGGGGAAAAGTGATGCTGGTCCTCACTGCCTCCTGGAACCCCTTCAAATGCCCCACACAATTTGGCCCTCTCTGCTTTCCTGCAGACTCTAGCCTCAAAATCACCTTTTTTCACTTTCGCCTCTGTTCGGAGCAAAAAAGACAAACGTCCAGCTTTTGCTGCCACAGCAAAGGTGCCAGCGGGGAAAAGTGATGCTGGTCCTCACTGCCTCCTGGAACCCCTTCAAATGCCCCACACAATTTGGCCCTCTCTTGCTTTCTGCGGACTCTAGCCTCAAAAGCACCTTTTTTCACTTTCGCCGGTGTTTGGAGCAAAAAAAGACAACGTCCAGCTTTTGCTGCCACAGCAAAGGTGCCAGCGGGGAAAGTGATGCTGGTCCTCACTGCCTCCTGGAACCCCTTCAAATGCCCCACACAATTTGGCCCTCTCTGCTTTCCTGCGCACTCTAGCCTCAAAAGCACCTTTTTTCACTTTCGCCGCTGTTTGGAGCCAAAAAGACAAACGTCCAGCTTTTGCTGCCACAGCAAAGGTGCCAGCGGGGAAAAGTGATGCTGGTCTTCACTGCCTCCTGGAACCCCTTCAAATGCCCCACACAATTTGGCCCTCTCTGCTTTCCTGCGGACTCTATCCTCAAAAGCACCTTTTTTCACTTTCGCCGCTCTTTGAGCCAAAAAGACAAACGTCCAGGTTTTGCTGCCACAGCAAAGGTGCCAGATAGGAAAAGTGATGCTGGTCCTCACTGCCTCCTGGAACCCCTTCAAATGCCCCACACAATTTGGCCCTCTCTGCTTTCCTGCGCACTCTAGCCTCAAAAGCACCTTTTTTTCACTTTCGGCGCTGTTTGGAGCAAAAAAGACAAACGTCCAGCTTTTGCTGCCACAGCAAAGGTGCCAGCGGGGAAAAGTGATGCTGGTCCTCACTGCCTCCTGGAACCCCTTCAAATGCCCCACACAATTTGGCCCTCTCTGCTTTCCTGCGCACTCTAGCCTCAAAAGCACCTTTTTTCACTTTTGCCGCTGTTTGGAGCCAAAAAGACAAACGTCCAGCTTTTGCTGCCACAGCAAAGGTGCCAGCGGGAAAAGTGATGCTGGTCCTCACTGCCTCCTGGAACCCCTTCAAATGCCCCACACAATTTGGCCCTCTCTGCTTTCCTGTGCACTCTAGCCTCAAAAGCACCTTTTTTCACTTTCGCCGCTGTTTTGAGCAAAAAAAGACAAACGTCCAGCTTTTGCTGCCACAGCAAAGGTGCCAGCGGGAAAAAGTGATGCTGGTCCTCACTGCCTCCTGGAACCCCTTCAAATGCCCCACACAATTTGGCCCTCTCTGCTTTCCTGCGCACTCTAGCCTCAAAAGCACCTTTTTTCACTTTCGCCGCTCTTTGGAGCCAAAAAGACAAACGTCCAGCTTTTGCTGCCACAGCAAAGGTGCCAGCGGGGAAAAGTGATGCTGGTCCTCACTGCCTCCTGGAACCCCTTCAAATGCCCCACCCAATTTGGCCCTCTGTGCTTTCCTGCGGACTCTAGCCTCAAAAGCACCTTTTTTCACTTTCGCCGCTGTTTGGAGCCAAAAAGACAAACGTCCAGCTTTTGCTGCCACAGCAAAGGTGCCAGCGGGGAAAGTGATGCTGGTCCTCACTGCCTCCTGGAACCCCTTCAAATGCCCACCACAATTTGGCCCTCTCTGCTTTCCTGCGGACTCTATCCTCAAAAGCACCTTTTTTCACTTTCGCCGCTCTTTGAGGCCAAAAAGACAAACGTCCAGGTTTTGCTGCCACAGCAAAGGTGCCAGATAGGAAAAGTGATGCTGGTCCTCACTGCCTCCTGGAACCCCTTCAAATGCCCCACACAATTTGGCCCTCTCTGCTTTCCTGCGCACTCTAGCCTCAAAAGCACCTTTTTTCACTTTCGCCGCTGTTTGGAGCAAAAAAGACAAACGTCCAGCTTTTGCTGCCACAGCAAAGGTGCCAGCGGGGAAAAGTGATGCTGGTCCTCACTGCCTCCTGGAACCCCTTCAAATGCCCCACACAATTTGGCCCTCTCTGCTTTCCTGCGCACTCTAGCCTCAAAAGCACCTTTTTTCACTTTCGCCGCTGTTTTGAGCAAAAAAAGACAAACGTCCAGCTTTTGCTGCCACAGCAAAGGTGCCAGCGGGAAAAAGTGATGCTGGTCCTCACTGCCTCCTGGAACCCCTTCAAATGCCCCACACAATTTGGCCCTCTCTGCTTTCCTGCGCACTCTAGCCTCAAAAGCACCTTTTTTCACTTTCGCCGCTCTTTGGAGCCAAAAAGACAAACGTCCAGCTTTTGCTGCCACAGCAAAGGTGCCAGCGGGGAAAAGTGATGCTGGCCTCACTGCCTCCTGGAACCCCTTCAAATGCCCCACCCAATTTGGCCCTCTCTGCTTTCCTGCGGACTCTAGCCTCAAAAGCACCTTTTTTCACTTTCGCCGCTCTTTGGAGCCAAAAAGACAAACGTCCAGCTTTTGCTGCCACAGCAAAGGTGCCAGCGGGGAAAAGTGATGCTGGTCCTCACTGCCTCCTGGAACCCCTTCAAATGCCCCACACAATTTGGCCCTCTCTGCTTTCCTGCGCACTCTATCCTCAAAAGCACCTTTTTTCACTTTCGCCGCTGTTTGGAGCAAAAAAGACAAACGTCCAGCTTTTGCTGCCACAGCAAAGATGCCAGCGGGGAAAAGTGATGCTGGTCCTCACTGCCTCCTGGAACCCCTTCAAATGCCCCACACAATTTGGCCCTCTCTGCTTTCCTGCGCACTCTAGCCTCAAAAGCACCTTTTTTCACTTTCGCCGCTGTTTGGAGCAAAAAAGACAAACGTCCAGCTTTTGCTGCCACAGCAAAGGTGCCAGCGGGGAAAAGTGATGCTGGTCCTCACTGCCTCCTGGAACCCCTTCAAATGCCCCACACAATTTGGCCCTCTCTGCTTTCCTGCGCACTCTAACCTCAAAAGCACCTTTTTTCACTTTCGCCGCTGTTTGGAGCAAAAAAGACAAAAGTCCAGCTTTTGCTGCCACAGCAAAGGTGCCAGCGGGGAAAAGTGATGCTGGTCCTCACTGCCTCCTGGAACCCCTTCAAATGCCCCACACAATTTGGCCCTCTCTGCTTTCCTGCGCACTCTAGCCTCAAAGCACCTTTTTTCACTTTCGCCGCTGTTTGGAGCCAAAAAGACAAACGTCCAGCTTTTGCTGCCACAGCAAAGGTGCCAGCGGGGAAAAGTGATGCTGGTCCTCACTGCCTCCTGGAACCCCTTCAAATGCCCCACACAATTTGGCCCTCTCTGCTTTCCTGCGCACTCTAGCCTCAAAAGCACCTTTTTTCACTTTCGCCGCTGTTTGGAGCAAAAAAGACAAACGTCGAGCTTTTGCTGCCACAGCAAAGGTGCCAGCGGGGAAAAGTGATGCTGGTCCTCACTGCCTCCTGGAACCCCTTCAAATGCCCCACACAATTTGGCCCTCTCTGCTTTCCTGCGCACTCTAGCCTCAAAAGCACCTTTTTTCACTTTTGCTGCTGTTTGGAGCAAAAAAAAGACAAACGTCCAGCTTTTGCTGCCACAGCAAAGGTGCCAGCGGGGAAAAGTGATGCTGGTCCTCACTGCCTCCTGGAACCCCTTCAAATGCCCCACACAATTTGGCCCTCTCTGCTTTCCTGCGCACTCTAGCCTCAAAAGCACCTTTTTTCACTTTCGCCGCTGTTGGAGCAAAAAAAGACAAACGTCCAGCTTTTGCTGCCACAGCAAAGGTGCCAGCGGGGAAAAGTGATGCTGGTCCTCACTGCCTCCTGGAACCCCTTCAAATGCCCCACACAATTTGGCCCTCTCTGCTTTCCTGCGCACTCTAGCCTCAAAAGCAACTTTTTTCACTTTCGCCGCTGTTTGGAGCAAAAAAGACAAAAGTCCAGCTTTTGCTGCCACAGCAAAGGTGCCAGCGGGGAAAAGTGATGCTGGTCCTCACTGCCTCCTGGAACCCCTTCAAATGCCCCACACAATTTGGCCCTCTCTGCTTTCCTGCGCACGCTATCCTCAAAAGCACCTTTTTTCACTTTCGCCGCTGTTTGGAGCAAAAAAGACAAACGTCCAGCTTTTGCTGCCACAGCAAAGGTGCCAGCGGGGAAAAGTGGATGCTGGTCCTCACTGCCTCCTGGAACCCCTTCAAAGGCCCCACACAATTTGGCCCTCTCTGCTTTCCTGCGCACTCTAGCCTCAAAAGCACCTTTTTTCACTTTCGCTGCTGTTTGGAGCAAAAAAAGACAAATGTCCAGCTTTTGCTGCCACAGCAAAGGTGCCAGCGGGAAAAGTGATGCTGGTCCTCACTGCCTCCTGGAACCCCTTCAAATGCCCCACACAATTTGGCCCTCTCTGCTTTCCTGCGCACTCTAGCCTCAAAAGCACCTTTTTTCACTTTCGCCGCTGTTTGGAGCAAAAAAGACAAACGTCCAGCTTTTGCTGCCACAGCAAGGTGCCAGCGGGGAAAAGTGATGCTGGTCCTCACTGCCGCCTGGAACCCCTTCAAATGCCCCACACAATTTGGCCCTCTAAGCTTTCCTGCGGACTCTATCCTCAAAAGCACCTTTTTTCACTTTCGCCGCTGTTTGGAGCAAAAAAAGACAAACGTCCAGCTTTTGCTGCCACAGCAAAGGTGCCAGCGGGGAAAAGTGATGCTGGTCCTCACTGCCTCCTGGAACCCCTTCAAATGCCCCACACAATTTGGCCCTCTCTGCTTTCCTGCGCACTCTAACCTCAAAAGCACCTTTTTTCACTTTCGCCGCTGTTTGGAGCAAAAAAGACAAAAGTCCAGCTTTTGCTGCCACAGCAAAGGTGCCAGCGGGGAAAAGTGATGCTGGTCCTCACTGCCTCCTGGAACCCCTTCAAATGCCCCACACAATTTGGCCCTCTCTGCTTTCCTGCGCACTCTAGCCTCAAAAGCACCTTTTTTCACTTTCGCCGCTGTTTGGAGCCAAAAAGACAAACGTCCAGCTTTTGCTGCCACAGCAAAGGTGCCAGCGGGGAAAAGTGATGCTGGTCCTCACTGCCTCCTGGAACCCCTTCAAATGCCCCACACAATTTGGCCCTCTCTGCTTTCCTGCGCACTCTAGCCTCAAAAGCACCTTTTTTCACTTTCGCCGCTGTTTGGAGCCAAAAAAGACAAACGTCCAGCTTTTGCTGCCACAGCAAAGGTGCCAGCGGGGAAAAGTGATGCTGGTCCTCACTGCCTCCTGGAACCCCTTCAAATGCCCCACACAATTTGGCCCTCTCTGCTTTCCTGCGCACTCTAGCCTCAAAAGCACCTTTTTTCACTTTTGCCGCTGTTTGGAGCCAAAAAGACAAACGTCCAGCTTTTGCTGCCACAGCAAAGGTGCCAGCGGGGAAAAGTGATGCTGGTCCTCACTGCCTCCTGGAACCCCTTCAAATGCCCCACCCAATTTGGCCCTCTCTGCTTTCCTGCGCACTCTAGCCTCAAAAGCACCTTTTTTCACTTTCGCTGCTGTTTGGAGCAAAAAAGACAAATGTCCAGCTTTTGCTGCCACAGCAAAGGTGCCAGCGGGGAAAAGTGATGCTGGTCCTCACTGCCTCCTGGAACCCCTTCAAATGCCCCACACAATTTGGCCCTCTCTGCTTTCCTTCGCACTCTAGCCTCAAAAGCACCTTTTTTCACTTTTGCCGCTGTTTGGAGCCAAAAAGACAAACGTCCAGCTTTTGCTGCCACAGCAAAGGTGCCAGCGGGGAAAAGTGATGCTGGTCCTCACTGCCTCCTGGAACCCCTTCAAATGCCCCACACAATTTGGCCCTCTCTGCTTTCCTGCGCACTCTAGCCTCAAAAGCACCTTTTTTCACTTTCGCTGCTGTTTGGAGCAAAAAAAAGACAAACGTCCAGCTTTTGCTGCCACAGCAAAGGTGCCAGCGGGGAAAAGTGATGCTGGTCCTCACTGCCTCCTGGAACCCCTTCAAATGCCCCACACAATTTGGCCCTCTCTGCTTTCCTGCGCACTCTAGCCTCAAAAGCACCTTTTTTCACTTTCGCCGCTGTTTGGAGCAAAAAAGACAAACGTCGAGCTTTTGCTGCCACAGCAAAGGTGCCAGCGGGGAAAAGTGATGCTGGTCCTCACTGCCTCCTGGAACCCCTTCAAATGCCCCAGACAATTTGGCCCTCTCTGCTTTCCTGCGCACTCTAGCCTCAAAAGCACCTTTTTTCACTTTCGCCGCTGTTTGGAGCAAAAAAGACAAACGTCCAGCTTTTGCTGCCACAGCAAAGGTGCCAGCGGGGAAAAGTGATGCTGGTCCTCACTGCCTCCTGGAACCCCTTCAAATGCCCCACACAATTTGGCCCTCTCTGCTTTCCTGCGCACTCTAGCCTCAAAAGCACCTTTTTTCACTTTTGCCGCTGTTTGGAGCCAAAAAGACAAACGTCCAGCTTTTGCTGCCACAGCAAAGGTGCCAGCGGGGAAAAGTGATGCTGGTCCTCACTGCCTCCTGGAACCCCTTCAAATGCCCCACACAATTTGGCCCTCTCTGCTTTCCTGCGCACTCTAGCCTCAAAAGCACCTTTTTTCACTTTCGGCGCTGTTTGGAGCAAAAAAAGACAAATGTCCAGCTTTTGCTGCCACAGCAAAGGTGCCAGCGGGGAAAAGTGATGCTGGTCCTCACTGCCTCCTGGAACCCCTTCAAATGCCCCACACAATTTGGCCCTCTCTGCTTTCCTGCGCACTCTAGCCTCAAAAGCACCTTTTTTCACTTTCGCCGCTGTTTGGAGCAAAAAAGACAAACGTCCGAGCTTTTGCTGCCACAGCAAAGGTGCCAGCGGGGAAAAGTGATGCTGGTCCTCACTGCCTCCTGGAACCCCTTCAAATGCCCACACAATTTGGCCCTCTCTGCTTTCCTGCGGACTCTAGCCTCAAAAGCACCTTTTTTCACTTTCGCCGCTGTTTGGAGCCAAAAAGACAAACGTCCAGCTTTTGCTGCCACAGCAAAGGTGCCAGCGGGGAAAAGTGATGCTGGTCCTCACTGCCTCCTGGAACCCCTTCAAATGCCCCACACAATTTGGCCCTCTCTGCTTTCCTGCGCACTCTAGCCTCAAAAGCACCTTTTTTCACTTTCGCCGCTGTTTGGAGCAAAAAGACAAAACGTCCAGCTTTTGCTGCCACAGCAAAGGTGCCAGCGGGGAAAAGTGATGCTGGTCCTCACTGCCTCCTGGAACCCCTTCAAATGCCCCACACAATTTGGCCCTCTCTGCTTTCCTGCGCACTCTAGCCTCAAAAGCACCTTTTTTCACTTTCGCCGCTGTTTGGAGCAAAAAGACAAACGTCCAGCTTTGCTGCCACAGCAAAGGTGCCAGCGGGGAAAAGTGATGCTGGTCCTCACTGCCTCCTGGAACCCCTTCAAATGCCCCACACAATTTGGCCCTCTCTGCTTTCCTGCGCACTCTAGCCTCAAAAGCACCTTTTTTCACTTTCGGCGCTGTTTGGAGCAAAAAAGACAAACGTCCAGCTTTTGCTGCCACAGCAAAGGTGCCAGCGGGGAAAAGGTGATGCTGGTCCTCACTGCCTCCTGGAACCCCTTCAAATGCCCCACCCAATTTGGCCCTCTCTGCTTTCCTGCGCACTCTATCCTCAAAAGCACCTTTTTTCACTTTCGCCGCTGTTTGGAGCCAAAAAGACAAACGTCCAGCTTTTGCTGCCACAGCAAAGGTGCCAGCGGGGAAAAGTGATGCTGGTCCTCACTGCCTCCTGGAACCCCTTCAAATGCCCCACACAATTTGGTCCTCTCTGCTTTCCTGCGCACTCTAGCCTCAAAAGCACCTTTTTTCACTTTCGCTGCTGTTTGGAGCAAAAAAAGACAAATGTCCAGCTTTTGCTGCCACAGCAAAGGTGCCAGCGGGGAAAAGTGATGCTGGTCCTCACTGCCTCCTGGAACCCCTTCAAATGCCCCACACAATTTGGCCCTCTCTGCTTTCCTGCGCACTCTAGCCTCAAAAGCACCTTTTTTCACTTTCGCCGCTGTTTGGAGCCAAAAAGACAAACGTCCAGCTTTTGCTGCCACAGCAAAGGTGCCAGCGGGGAAAAGTGATGCTGGTCCTCACTGCCTCCTGGAACCCCTTCAAATGCCCCACACAATTTGGCCCTCTCTGCTTTCCTGCGCACTCTAGCCTCAAAAGCACCTTTTTTCACTTTTGCCGCTGTTTGGAGCCAAAAAGACAAACGTCCAGCTTTTGCTGCCACAGCAAAGGTGCCAGCGGGGAAAAGTGATGCTGGTCCTCACTGCCTCCTGGAACCCCTTCAAATGCCCCACACAATTTGGCCCTCTCTGCTTTCCTGCGCACTCTAGCCTCAAAAGCACCTTTTTTCACTTTCGCTGCTGTTTGGAGCAAAAAAAGACAAACGTCCAGCTTTTGCTGCCACAGCAAAGGTGCCAGCGGGGAAAAGTGATGCTGGTCCTCACTGCCTCCTGGAACCCCTTCAAATGCCCCACACAATTTGGCCCTCTCTGCTTTCCTGCGCACTCTAGCCTCAAAAGCACCTTTTTTCACTTTCGCCGCTGTTTGGAGCAAAAAAGACAAACGTCGAGCTTTTGCTGCCACAGCAAAGGTGCCAGCGGGGAAAAGTGATGCTGGTCCTCACTGCCTCCTGGAACCCCTTCAAATGCCCCAGACAATTTGGCCCTCTCTGCTTTCCTGCGCACTCTAGCCTCAAAAGCACCTTTTTTCACTTTCGCCGCTGTTTGGAGCAAAAAAGACAAACGTCGAGCTTTTGCTGCCACAGCAAAGGTGCCAGCGGGGAAAAGTGATGCTGGTCCTCACTGCCTCCTGGAACCCCTTCAAATGCCCCACACAATTTGGCCCTCTCTGCTTTCCTGCGGACTCTAGCCTCAAAAGCACCTTTTTTCACTTTTGCCGCTGTTTGGAGCCAAAAAGACAAACGTCCAGCTTTTGCTGCCACAGCAAAGGTGCCAGCGGGGAAAAGTGATGCTGGTCCTCACTGCCTCCTGGAACCCCTTCAAATGCCCCACACAATTTGGCCCTCTCTGCTTTCCTGCGCACTCTAGCCTCAAAAGCACCTTTTTTCACTTTCACTGCTGTTTGGAGCAAAAAAAGACAAATGTCCAGCTTTTGCTGCCACAGCAAAGGTGCCAGCGGGGAAAAGTGATGCTGGTCCTCACTGCCTCCTGGAACCCCTTCAAATGCCCCACACAATTTGGCCCTCTCTGCTTTCCTGCGCACTCTAGCCTCAAAAGCACCTTTTTTCACTTTCGCCGCAGTTTGGAGCAAAAAAGACAAACGTCGAGCTTTTGCTGCCACAGCAAAGGTGCCAGCGGGGAAAAGTGATGCTGGTCCTCACTGCCTCCTGGAACCCCTTCAAATGCCCCACCCAATTTGGCCCTCTCTGCTTTCCTGCGGACTCTAGCCTCAAAAGCACCTTTTTTCACTTTCGCCGCTGTTTGGAGCCAAAAAGACAAACGTCCAGCTTTTGCTGCCACAGCAAAGGTGCCAGCGGGGAAAAGTGATGCTGGTCCTCACTGCCTCCTGGAACCCCTTCAAATGCCCCACACAATTTGGCCCTCTCTGCTTTCCTGCGCACTCTAGCCTCAAAAGCACCTTTTTTCACTTTCGCCGCTGTTTGGAGCAAAAAAAGACAAACGTCGAGCTTTTGCTGCCACAGCAAAGGTGCCAGCGGGGAAAAGTGATGCTGGTCCTCACTGCCTCCTGGAACCCCTTCAAATGCCCCACACAATTTGGCCCTCTCTGCTTTCCTGCGCACTCTAGCCTCAAAAGCACCTTTTTTCACTTTCGCTGCTGTTTGGAGCAAAAAAAGACAAACGTCCAGCTTTTGCTGCCACAGCAAAGGTGCCAGCGGGGAAAAGTGATGCTGGTCCTCACTGCCTCCTGGAACCCCTTCAAATGCCCCACACAATTTGGCCCTCTCTGCTTTCCTGCGCACTCTAGCCTCAAAAGCACCTTTTTTCACTTTCGCCGCTGTTTGGAGCAAAAAAGACAAACGTCGAGCTTTTGCTGCCACAGCAAAGGTGCCAGCGGGGAAAAGTGATGCTGGTCCTCACTGCCTCCTGGAACCCCTTCAAATGCCCCAGACAATTTGGCCCTCTCTGCTTTCCTGCGCACTCTAGCCTCAAAAGCACCTTTTTTCACTTTCGCCGCTGTTTGGAGCAAAAAAGACAAACGTCGAGCTTTTGCTGCCACAGCAAAGGTGCCAGCGGGGAAAAGTGATGCTGGTCCTCACTGCCTCCTGGAACCCCTTCAAATGCCCCACACAATTTGGCCCTCTCTGCTTTCCTGCGGACTCTAGCCTCAAAAGCACCTTTTTTCACTTTTGCCGCTGTTTGGAGCCAAAAAGACAAACGTCCAGCTTTTGCTGCCACAGCAAAGGTGCCAGCGGGGAAAAGTGATGCTGGTCCTCACTGCCTCCTGGAACCCCTTCAAATGCCCCACACAATTTGGCCCTCTCTGCTTTCCTGCGCACTCTAGCCTCAAAAGCACCTTTTTTCACTTTCACTGCTGTTTGGAGCAAAAAAAGACAAATGTCCAGCTTTTGCTGCCACAGCAAAGGTGCCAGCGGGGAAAAGTGATGCTGGTCCTCACTGCCTCCTGGAACCCCTTCAAATGCCCCACACAATTTGGCCCTCTCTGCTTTCCTGCGCACTCTAGCCTCAAAAGCACCTTTTTTCACTTTCGCCGCAGTTTGGAGCAAAAAAGACAAACGTCGAGCTTTTGCTGCCACAGCAAAGGTGCCAGCGGGGAAAAGTGATGCTGGTCCTCACTGCCTCCTGGAACCCCTTCAAATGCCCCACCCAATTTGGCCCTCTCTGCTTTCCTGCGGACTCTAGCCTCAAAAGCACCTTTTTTCACTTTCGCCGCTGTTTGGAGCCAAAAAGACAAACGTCCAGCTTTTGCTGCCACAGCAAAGGTGCCAGCGGGGAAAAGTGATGCTGGTCCTCACTGCCTCCTGGAACCCCTTCAAATGCCCCACACAATTTGGCCCTCTCTGCTTTCCTGCGCACTCTAGCCTCAAAAGCACCTTTTTTCACTTTCGCCGCTGTTTGGAGCAAAAAAAGACAAACGTCGAGCTTTTGCTGCCACAGCAAAGGTGCCAGCGGGGAAAAGTGATGCTGGTCCTCACTGCCTCCTGGAACCCCTTCAAATGCCCCACACAATTTGGCCCTCTCTGCTTTCCTGCGCACTCTAGCCTCAAAAGCACCTTTTTTCACTTTCGCCGCTGTTTGGAGCAAAAAAGACAAACGTCCAGCTTTTGCTGCCACAGCAAAGGTGCCAGCGGGGAAAAGTGATGCTGGTCCTCACTGCCTCCTGGAACCCCTTCAAATGCCCCACACAATTTGGCCCTCTCTGCTTTCCTGCGCACTCTAGCCTCAAAAGCACCTTTTTTCACTTTCGGCGCTGTTTGGAGCAAAAAAGACAAACGTCCAGCTTTTGCTGCCACAGCAAAGGTGCCAGCGGGGAAAAGTGATGCTGGTCCTCACTGCCTCCTGGAACCCCTTCAAATGCCCCACACAATTTGGCCCTCTCTGCTTTCCTGCGCACTCTAGCCTCAAAAGCACCTTTTTTCACTTTCGCCGCAGTTTGGAGCAAAAAAGACAAACGTCGAGCTTTTGCTGCCACAGCAAAGGTGCCAGCGGGGAAAAGTGATGCTGGTCCTCACTGCCTCCTGGAACCCCTTCAAATGCCCCACCCAATTTGGCCCTCTCTGCTTTCCTGCGGACTCTAGCCTCAAAAGCACCTTTTTTCACTTTCGCCGCTGTTTGGAGCCAAAAAGACAAACGTCCAGCTTTTGCTGCCACAGCAAAGGTGCCAGCGGGGAAAAGTGATGCTGGTCCTCACTGCCTCCTGGAACCCCTTCAAATGCCCCACACAATTTGGCCCTCTCTGCTTTCCTGCGCACTCTAGCCTCAAAAGCACCTTTTTTCACTTTCGCCGCTGTTTGGAGCAAAAAAAGACAAACGTCCAGCTTTTGCTGCCACAGCAAAGGTGCCAGCGGGGAAAAGTGATGCTGGTCCTCACTGCCTCCTGGAACCCCTTCAAATGCCCCACACAATTTGGCCCTCTCTGCTTTCCTGCGCACTCTAGCCTCAAAAGCACCTTTTTTCACTTTCGCCGCTGTTTGGAGCAAAAAAGACAAACGTCCAGCTTTTGCTGCCACAGCAAAGGTGCCAGCGGGGAAAAGTGATGCTGGTCCTCACTGCCTCCTGGAACCCCTTCAAATGCCCCACACAATTTGGCCCTCTCTGCTTTCCTGCGCACTCTAGCCTCAAAAGCACCTTTTTTCACTTTCGCCGCTGTTTGGAGCAAAAAAGACAAACGTCCAGCTTTTGCTGCCACAGCAAAGGTGCCAGCGGGGAAAAGTGATGCTGGTCCTCACTGCCTCCTGGAACCCCTTCAAATGCCCCACCCAATTTGGCCCTCTCTGCTTTCCTGCGCACTCTATCCTCAAAAGCACCTTTTTTCACTTTCGCCGCTGTTTGGAGCCAAAAAGACAAACGTCCAGCTTTTGCTGCCACAGCAAAGGTGCCAGCGGGGAAAAGTGATGCTGGTCCTCACTGCCTCCTGGAACCCCTTCAAATGCCCCACACAATTTGGTCCTCTCTGCTTTCCTGCGCACTCTAGCCTCAAAAGCACCTTTTTTCACTTTCGCTGCTGTTTGGAGCAAAAAAAGACAAATGTCCAGCTTTTGCTGCCACAGCAAAGGTGCCAGCGGGGAAAAGTGATGCTGGTCCTCACTGCCTCCTGGAACCCCTTCAAATGCCCCACACAATTTGGCCCTCTCTGCTTTCCTGCGCACTCTAGCCTCAAAAGCACCTTTTTTCACTTTCGCCGCTGTTTGGAGCCAAAAAGACAAACGTCCAGCTTTTGCTGCCACAGCAAAGGTGCCAGCGGGGAAAAGTGATGCTGGTCCTCACTGCCTCCTGGAACCCCTTCAAATGCCCCACACAATTTGGCCCTCTCTGCTTTCCTGCGCACTCTAGCCTCAAAAGCACCTTTTTTCACTTTCGCCGCTGTTTGGAGCCAAAAAGACAAACGTCCAGCTTTTGCTGCCACAGCAAAGGTGCCAGCGGGGAAAAGTGATGCTGGTCCTCACTGCCTCCTGGAACCCCTTCAAATGCCCCACACAATTTGGCCCTCTCTGCTTTCCTGCGCACTCTAGCCTCAAAAGCACCTTTTTTCACTTTCGCCGCTGTTTGGAGCAAAAAAGACAAACGTCCAGCTTTTGCTGCCACAGCAAAGGTGCCAGCGGGGAAAAGTGATGCTGGTCCTCACTGCCTCCTGGAACCCCTTCAAATGCCCCACACAATTTGGCCCTCTCTGCTTTCCTGCACACTCTAGCCTCAAAAGCACCTTTTTTCACTTTCGCCTCTGTTCGGAGCCAAAAAGACAAACGTCCAGCTTTTGCTGCCACAGCAAAGGTGCCAGCGGGGAAAAGTGATGCTGGTCCTCACTGCCTCCTGGAACCCCTTCAAATGCCCCACACAATTTGGCCCTCTCTGCTTTCCTGTGCACTCTAGCCTCAAAAGCACCTTTTTTCACTTTCGCCGCTGTTTTGAGCAAAAAAAGACAAACGTCCAGCTTTTGCTGCCACAGCAAAGGTGCCAGCGGGAAAAAGTGATGCTGGTCCTCACTGCCTCCTGGAACCCCTTCAAATGCCCCACACAATTTGGCCCTCTCTGCTTTCCTGCGCACTCTAGCCTCAAAAGCACCTTTTTTCACTTTCGCCGCTCTTTGGAGCCAAAAAGACAAACGTCCAGCTTTTGCTGCCACAGCAAAGGTGCCAGCGGGGAAAAGTGATGCTGGTCCTCACTGCCTCCTGGAACCCCTTCAAATGCCCCACCCAATTTGGCCCTCTGTGCTTTCCTGCGGACTCTAGCCTCAAAAGCACCTTTTTTCACTTTCGCCGCTGTTTGGAGCCAAAAAGACAAACGTCCAGCTTTTGCTGCCACAGCAAAGGTGCCAGCGGGGAAAAGTGATGCTGGTCCTCACTGCCTCCTGGAACCCCTTCAAATGCCCCACACAATTTGGCCCTCTCTGCTTTCCTGCAGACTCTAGCCTCAAAATCACCTTTTTTCACTTTCGCCTCTGTTCGGAGCAAAAAAGACAAACGTCCAGCTTTTGCTGCCACAGCAAAGGTGCCAGCGGGGAAAAGTGATGCTGGTCCTCACTGCCTCCTGGAACCCCTTCAAATGCCCCACACAATTTGGCCCTCTCTTGCTTTCCTGCGGACTCTAGCCTCAAAAGCACCTTTTTTCACTTTCGCCGCTGTTTTGAGCAAAAAAAGACAAACGTCCAGCTTTTGCTGCCACAGCAAAGGTGCCAGTGGGGAAAAGTGATGCTGGTCCTCACTGCCTCCTGGAACCCCTTCAAATGCCCCACACAATTTGGCCCTCTCTGCTTTCCTGCGCACTCTAGCCTCAAAAGCACCTTTTTTCACTTTCGCCGCTGTTTGGAGCAAAAAAGACAAACGTCCAGCTTTTGCTGCCACAGCAAAGGTGCCAGCGGGGAAAAGTGATGCTGGTCTTCACTGCCTCCTGGAACCCCTTCAAATGCCCCACACAATTTGGCCCTCTCTGCTTTCCTGCGCACTCTAGCCTCAAAAGCACCTTTTTTCACTTTCGCCGCTCTTTGAGGCCAAAAAGACAAACGTCCAGGTTTTGCTGCCACAGCAAAGGTGCCAGCGGGGAAAAGTGATGCTGGTCCTCACTGCCTCCTGGAACCCCTTCAAATGCCCCACACAATTTGGCCCTCTCTGCTTTCCTGCGGACTCTATCCTCAAAAGCACCATTTTTCACTTTCGCCGCTGTTTGGAGCAAAAAAGACAAACGTCCAGCTTTTGCTGCCACAGCAAAGGTGCCAGCGGGGAAAAGTGATGCTGGTCCTCACTGCCTCCTGGAACCCCTTCAAATGCCCCACACAATTTGGCCCTCTCTGCTTTCCTGCGCACTCTAGCCTCAAAAGCACCTTTTTTCACTTTCGCCGCTGTTTGGAGCCAAAAAGACAAACGTCCAGCTTTTGCTGCCACAGCAAAGGTGCCAGCGGGGAAAAGTGATGCTGGTCCTCACTGCCTCCTGGAACCCCTTCAAATGCCCCACACAATTTGGCCCTCTCTGCTTTCCTGTGCACTCTAGCCTCAAAAGCACCTTTTTTCACTTTCGCCGCTGTTTTGAGCAAAAAAAGACAAACGTCCAGCTTTTGCTGCCACAGCAAAGGTGCCAGCGGGAAAAAGTGATGCTGGTCCTCACTGCCTCCTGGAACCCCTTCAAATGCCCCACACAATTTGGCCCTCTCTGCTTTCCTGCGCACTCTAACCTCAAAAGCACCTTTTTTCACTTTCGCCGCTCTTTGGAGCCAAAAAGACAAACGTCCAGCTTTTGCTGCCACAGCAAAGGTGCCAGCGGGGAAAAGTGATGCTGGTCCTCACTGCCTCCTGGAACCCCTTCAAATGCCCCACACAATTTGGCCCTCTCTGCTTTCCTGCGCACTCTAGCCTCAAAAGCACCTTTTTTCACTTTCGCCGCTCTTTGGAGCCAAAAAGACAAACGTCCAGCTTTTGCTGCCACAGCAAAGGTGCCAGCGGGGAAAAGTGATGCTGGTCCTCACTGCCTCCTGGAACCCCTTCAAATGCCCCACACAATTTGGCCCTCTCTGCTTTCCTGCGCACTCTATCCTCAAAAGCACCTTTTTTCACTTTCGCCGCTGTTTGGAGCAAAAAAGACAAACGTCCAGCTTTTGCTGCCACAGCAAAGATGCCAGCGGGGAAAAGTGATGCTGGTCCTCACTGCCTCCTGGAACCCCTTCAAATGCCCCACACAATTTGGCCCTCTCTGCTTTCCTGCGCACTCTAGCCTCAAAAGCACCTTTTTTCACTTTCGCCGCTGTTTGGAGCAAAAAAGACAAACGTCCAGCTTTTGCTGCCACAGCAAAGGTGCCAGCGGGGAAAAGTGATGCTGGTCCTCACTGCCTCCTGGAACCCCTTCAAATGCCCCACACAATTTGGCCCTCTCTGATTTCCTGCGCACTCTAACCTCAAAAGCACCTTTTTTCACTTTCGCCGCTGTTTGGAGCAAAAAAGACAAAAGTCCAGCTTTTGCTGCCACAGCAAAGGTGCCAGCGGGGAAAAGTGATGCTGGTCCTCACTGCCTCCTGGAACCCCTTCAAATGCCCCACACAATTTGGCCCTCTCTGCTTTCCTGCGCACTCTAGCCTCAAAAGCACCTTTTTTCACTTTCGCCGCTGTTTGGAGCCAAAAAGACAAACGTCCAGCTTTTGCTGCCACAGCAAAGGTGCCAGCGGGGAAAAGTGATGCTGGTCCTCACTGCCTCCTGGAACCCCTTCAAATGCCCCACACAATTTGGCCCTCTCTGCTTTCCTGCGCACTCTAGCCTCAAAAGCACCTTTTTTCACTTTCGCCGCTGTTTGGAGCAAAAAAGACAAACGTCCAGCTTTTGCTGCCACAGCAAAGGTGCCAGCGGGGAAAAGTGATGCTGGTCCTCACTGCCTCCTGGAACCCCTTCAAATGCCCCACACAATTTGGCCCTCTCTGCTTTCCTGCGCACTCTAGCCTCAAAAGCACCTTTTTTCACTTTCGCTGCTGTTTGGAGCAAAAAAAGACAAACGTCCAGCTTTTGCTGCCACAGCAAAGGTGCCAGCGGGGAAAAGTGATGCTGGTCCTCACTGCCTCCTGGAACCCCTTCAAATGCCCCACACAATTTGGCCCTCTCTGCTTTCCTGCGGACTCTAGCCTCAAAAGCACCTTTTTTCACTTTCGCCGCTGTTTGGAGCAAAAAAAGACAAACGTCCAGCTTTTGCTGCCACAGCAAAGGTGCCAGCGGGGAAAAGTGATGCTGGTCCTCACTGCCTCCTGGAACCCCTTCAAATGCCCCAGACAATTTGGCCCTCTCTGCTTTCCTGCGCACTCTAGCCTCAAAAGCACCTTTTTTCACTTTCGCCGCTGTTTGGAGCAAAAAAGACAAACGTCCAGCTTTTGCTGCCACAGCAAAGGTGCCAGCGGGGAAAAGTGATGCTGGTCCTCACTGCCTCCTGGAACCCCTTCAAATGCCCCACACAATTTGGCCCTCTCTGCTTTCCTGCGCACTCTAGCCTCAAAAGCACCTTTTTTCACTTTCGCCGCTGTTTGGAGCAAAAAAGACAAACGTCGAGCTTTTGCTGCCACAGCAAAGGTGCCAGCGGGGAAAAGTGATGCTGGTCCTCACTGCCTCCTGGAACCCCTTCAAATGCCCCACACAATTTGGCCCTCTCTGCTTTCCTGCGCACGCTATCCTCAAAAGCACCTTTTTTCACTTTCGCCGCTGTTTGGAGCAAAAAAGACAAACGTCCAGCTTTTGCTGCCACAGCAAAGGTGCCAGCGGGGAAAAGTGATGCTGGTCCTCACTGCCTCCTGGAACCCCTTCAAATGCCCCACACAATTTGGCCCTCTCTGCTTTCCTGCGCACTCTAGCCTCAAAAGCACCTTTTTTCACTTTCGCTGCTGTTTGGAGCAAAAAAAGACAAACGTCCAGCTTTTGCTGCCACAGCAAAGGTGCCAGCGGGGAAAAGTGATGCTGGTCCTCACTGCCTCCTGGAACCCCTTCAAATGCCCCACACAATTTGGCCCTCTCTGCTTTCCTGCGCACTCTAGCCTCAAAAGCACCTTTTTTCACTTTCGCCGCTGTTTGGAGCAAAAAAAGACAAACGTCCAGCTTTTGCTGCCACAGCAAAGGTGCCAGCGGGGAAAAGTGATGCTGGTCCTCACTGCCTCCTGGAACCCCTTCAAATGCCCCAGACAATTTGGCCCTCTCTGCTTTCCTGCGCACTCTAGCCTCAAAAGCACCTTTTTTCACTTTCGCCGCTGTTTGGAGCAAAAAAGACAAACGTCCAGCTTTTGCTGCCACAGCAAAGGTGCCAGCGGGGAAAAGTGATGCTGGTCCTCACTGCCTCCTGGAACCCCTTCAAATGCCCCACACAATTTGGCCCTCTCTGCTTTCCTGCGCACTCTAGCCTCAAAAGCACCTTTTTTCACTTTCGCCGCTGTTTGGAGCAAAAAAGACAAACGTCGAGCTTTTGCTGCCACAGCAAAGGTGCCAGCGGGGAAAAGTGATGCTGGTCCTCACTGCCTCCTGGAACCCCTTCAAATGCCCCACACAATTTGGCCCTCTCTGCTTTCCTGCGCACGCTATCCTCAAAAGCACCTTTTTTCACTTTCGCCGCTGTTTGGAGCAAAAAAGACAAACGTCCAGCTTTTGCTGCCACAGCAAAGGTGCCAGCGGGGAAAAGTGATGCTGGTCCTCACTGCCTCCTGGAACCCCTTCAAATGCCCCACACAATTTGGCCCTCTCTGCTTTCCTGCGCACTCTAGCCTCAAAAGCACCTTTTTTCACTTTCGCTGCTGTTTGGAGCAAAAAAAGACAAATGTCCAGCTTTTGCTGCCACAGCAAAGGTGCCAGCGGGGAAAAGTGATGCTGGTCCTCACTGCCTCCTGGAACCCCTTCAAATGCCCCACACAATTTGGCCCTCTCTGCTTTCCTGCGCACTCTAGCCTCAAAAGCACCTTTTTTCACTTTCGCCGCTGTTTGGAGCAAAAAAGACAAACGCCCAGCTTTTGCTGCCACAGCAAAGGTGCCAGCGGGGAAAAGTGATGCTGGTCCTCACTGCCGCCTGGAACCCCTTCAAATGCCCCACACAATTTGGCCCTCTAAGCTTTCCTGCGGACTCTATCCTCAAAAGCACCTTTTTTCACTTTCGCCGCTGTTTGGAGCAAAAAAGACAAACGTCCAGCTTTTGCTGCCACAGCAAAGGTGCCAGCGGGGAAAAGTGATGCTGGTCCTCACTGCCTCCTGGAACCCCTTCAAATGCCCCACACAATTTGGCCCTCTCTGCTTTCCTGCGCACTCTAACCTCAAAAGCACCTTTTTTCACTTTCGCCGCTGTTTGGAGCAAAAAAGACAAAAGTCCAGCTTTTGCTGCCACAGCAAAGGTGCCAGCGGGGAAAAGTGATGCTGGTCCTCACTGCCTCCTGGAACCCCTTCAAATGCCCCACACAATTTGGCCCTCTCTGCTTTCCTGCGCACTCTAGCCTCAAAAGCACCTTTTTTCACTTTCGCCGCTGTTTGGAGCCAAAAAGACAAACGTCCAGCTTTTGCTGCCACAGCAAAGGTGCCAGCGGGGAAAAGTGATGCTGGTCCTCACTGCCTCCTGGAACCCCTTCAAATGCCCCACACAATTTGGCCCTCTCTGCTTTCCTGCGCACTCTAGCCTCAAAAGCACCTTTTTTCACTTTCGCCGCTGTTTGGAGCAAAAAAGACAAACGTCCAGCTTTTGCTGCCACAGCAAAGGTGCCAGCGGGGAAAAGTGATGCTGGTCCTCACTGCCTCCTGGAACCCCTTCAAATGCCCCACACAATTTGGCCCTCTCTGCTTTCCTGCGCACTCTAGCCTCAAAAGCACCTTTTTTCACTTTTGCCGCTGTTTGGAGCCAAAAAGACAAACGTCCAGCTTTTGCTGCCACAGCAAAGGTGCCAGCGGGGAAAAGTGATGCTGGTCCTCACTGCCTCCTGGAACCCCTTCAAATGCCCCACCCAATTTGGCCCTCTCTGCTTTCCTGCGCACTCTAGCCTCAAAAGCACCTTTTTTCACTTTCGCTGCTGTTTGGAGCAAAAAAAGACAAATGTCCAGCTTTTGCTGCCACAGCAAAGGTGCCAGCGGGGAAAAGTGATGCTGGTCCTCACTGCCTCCTGGAACCCCTTCAAATGCCCCACACAATTTGGCCCTCTCTGCTTTCCTTCGCACTCTAGCCTCAAAAGCACCTTTTTTCACTTTTGCCGCTGTTTGGAGCCAAAAAGACAAACGTCCAGCTTTTGCTGCCACAGCAAAGGTGCCAGCGGGGAAAAGTGATGCTGGTCCTCACTGCCTCCTGGAACCCCTTCAAATGCCCCACACAATTTGGCCCTCTCTGCTTTCCTGCGCACTCTAGCCTCAAAAGCACCTTTTTTCACTTTCGCTGCTGTTTGGAGCAAAAAAAGACAAACGTCCAGCTTTTGCTGCCACAGCAAAGGTGCCAGCGGGGAAAAGTGATGCTGGTCCTCACTGCCTCCTGGAACCCCTTCAAATGCCCCACACAATTTGGCCCTCTCTGCTTTCCTGCGCACTCTAGCCTCAAAAGCACCTTTTTTCACTTTCGCCGCTGTTTGGAGCAAAAAAGACAAACGTCGAGCTTTTGCTGCCACAGCAAAGGTGCCAGCGGGGAAAAGTGATGCTGGTCCTCACTGCCTCCTGGAACCCCTTCAAATGCCCCAGACAATTTGGCCCTCTCTGCTTTCCTGCGCACTCTAGCCTCAAAAGCACCTTTTTTCACTTTCGCCGCTGTTTGGAGCAAAAAAGACAAACGTCCAGCTTTTGCTGCCACAGCAAAGGTGCCAGCGGGGAAAAGTGATGCTGGTCCTCACTGCCTCCTGGAACCCCTTCAAATGCCCCACACAATTTGGCCCTCTCTGCTTTCCTGCGCACTCTAGCCTCAAAAGCACCTTTTTTCACTTTTGCCGCTGTTTGGAGCCAAAAAGACAAACGTCCAGCTTTTGCTGCCACAGCAAAGGTGCCAGCGGGGAAAAGTGATGCTGGTCCTCACTGCCTCCTGGAACCCCTTCAAATGCCCCAGACAATTTGGCCCTCTCTGCTTTCCTGCGCACTCTAGCCTCAAAAGCACCTTTTTTCACTTTCGCTGCTGTTTGGAGCAAAAAAAGACAAATGTCCAGCTTTTGCTGCCACAGCAAAGGTGCCAGCGGGGAAAAGTGATGCTGGTCCTCACTGCCTCCTGGAACCCCTTCAAATGCCCCACACAATTTGGCCCTCTCTGCTTTCCTGCGCACTCTAGCCTCAAAAGCACCTTTTTTCACTTTCGCCGCAGTTTGGAGCAAAAAAGACAAACGTCGAGCTTTTGCTGCCACAGCAAAGGTGCCAGCGGGGAAAAGTGATGCTGGTCCTCACTGCCTCCTGGAACCCCTTCAAATGCCCCACCCAATTTGGCCCTCTCTGCTTTCCTGCGGACTCTAGCCTCAAAAGCACCTTTTTTCACTTTCGCCGCTGTTTGGAGCCAAAAAGACAAACGTCCAGCTTTTGCTGCCACAGCAAAGGTGCCAGCGGGGAAAAGTGATGCTGGTCCTCACTGCCTCCTGGAACCCCTTCAAATGCCCCACACAATTTGGCCCTCTCTGCTTTCCTGCGCACTCTAGCCTCAAAAGCACCTTTTTTCACTTTCGCCGCTGTTTGGAGCAAAAAAAGACAAACGTCCAGCTTTTGCTGCCACAGCAAAGGTGCCAGCGGGGAAAAGTGATGCTGGTCCTCACTGCCTCCTGGAACCCCTTCAAATGCCCCACACAATTTGGCCCTCTCTGCTTTCCTGCGCACTCTAGCCTCAAAAGCACCTTTTTTCACTTTCGCCGCTGTTTGGAGCAAAAAAGACAAACGTCCAGCTTTTGCTGCCACAGCAAAGGTGCCAGCGGGGAAAAGTGATGCTGGTCCTCACTGCCTCCTGGAACCCCTTCAAATGCCCCACACAATTTGGCCCTCTCTGCTTTCCTGCGCACTCTATGCTCAAAAGCACCTTTTTTCACTTTCGGCGCTGTTTGGAGCAAAAAAGACAAACGTCCAGCTTTTGCTGCCACAGCAAAGGTGCCAGCGGGGAAAAGTGATGCTGGTCCTCACTGCCTCCTGGAACCCCTTCAAATGCCCCACCCAATTTGGCCCTCTCTGCTTTCCTGCGCACTCTATCCTCAAAAGCACCTTTTTTCACTTTCGCCGCTGTTTGGAGCCAAAAAGACAAACGTCCAGCTTTTGCTGCCACAGCAAAGGTGCCAGCGGGGAAAAGTGATGCTGGTCCTCACTGCCTCCTGGAACCCCTTCAAATGCCCCACACAATTTGGTCCTCTCTGCTTTCCTGCGCACTCTAGCCTCAAAAGCACCTTTTTTCACTTTCGCTGCTGTTTGGAGCAAAAAAAGACAAATGTCCAGCTTTTGCTGCCACAGCAAAGGTGCCAGCGGGGAAAAGTGATGCTGGTCCTCACTGCCTCCTGGAACCCCTTCAAATGCCCCACACAATTTGGCCCTCTCTGCTTTCCTGCGCACTCTAGCCTCAAAAGCACCTTTTTTCACTTTCGCCGCTGTTTGGAGCCAAAAAGACAAACGTCCAGCTTTTGCTGCCACAGCAAAGGTGCCAGCGGGGAAAAGTGATGCTGGTCCTCACTGCCTCCTGGAACCCCTTCAAATGCCCCACACAATTTGGCCCTCTCTGCTTTCCTGCGCACTCTAGCCTCAAAAGCACCTTTTTTCACTTTCGCCGCTGTTTGGAGCCAAAAAGACAAACGTCCAGCTTTTGCTGCCACAGCAAAGGTGCCAGCGGGGAAAAGTGATGCTGGTCCTCACTGCCTCCTGGAACCCCTTCAAATGCCCCACACAATTTGGCCCTCTCTGCTTTCCTGCGCACTCTAGCCTCAAAAGCACCTTTTTTCACTTTCGCTGCTGTTTGGAGCAAAAAAAGACAAATGTCCAGCTTTTGCTGCCACAGCAAAGGTGCCAGCGGGGAAAAGTGATGCTGGTCCTCACTGCCTCCTGGAACCCCTTCAAATGCCCCACACAATTTGGCCCTCTCTGCTTTCCTGCGGACTCTAGCCTCAAAAGCACCTTTTTTCACTTTCGCCGCTGTTTGGAGCCAAAAAGACAAACGTCCAGCTTTTGCTGCCACAGCAAAGGTGCCAGCGGGGAAAAGTGATGCTGGTCCTCACTGCCTCCTGGAACCCCTTCAAATGCCCCACACAATTTGGCCCTCTCTGCTTTCCTGCGGACTCTATCCTCAAAAGCACCTTTTTTCACTTTCGCCTCTGTTCGGAGCAAAAAAAGACAATCGTCCAGCTTTTGCTGCCACAGCAAAGGTGCCAGCGGGGAAAAGTGATGCTGGTCCTCACTGCCTCCTGGAACCCCTTCAAATGCCCCACACAATTTGGCCCTCTCTGCTTTCCTGCGCACTCTAGCCTCAAAAGCACCTTTTTTCACTTTCGCCGCTGTTTGGAGCCAAAAAGACAAACGTCCAGCTTTTGCTGCCACAGCAAAGGTGCCAGCGGGGAAAAGTGATGCTGGTCCTCACTGCCTCCTGGAACCCATTCAAATGCCCCACACAATTTTGGCCCTCTCTGCTTTCCTGCGGACTCTAGCCTCAAAAGCACCTTTTTTCACTTTCGCCGCTGTTTGGAGCCAAAAAGACAAACGTCCAGCTTTTGCTGCCACAGCAAAGGTGCCAGCGGGGAAAAGTGATGCTGGTCCTCACTGCCTCCTGGAACCCCTTCAAATGCCCCACACAATTTGGCCCTCTCTGCTTTCCTGCGCACTCTAGCCTCAAAAGCACCTTTTTTCACTTTCGCCGCTGTTTGGAGCCAAAAAGACAAACGTCCAGCTTTTGCTGCCACAGCAAAGGTGCCAGCGGGGAAAAGTGATGCTGGTCCTCACTGCCTCCTGGAACCCCTTCAAATGCCCCACACAATTTGGCCCTCTCTGCTTTCCTGCGCACTCTAGCCTCAAAAGCACCTTTTTTCACTTTCGCCGCTGTTTGGAGCCAAAAAGACAAACGTCCAGCTTTTGCTGCCACAGCAAAGGTGCCAGCGGGGAAAAGTGATGCTGGTCCTCACTGCCTCCTGGAACCCCTTCAAATGCCCCCACACAATTTGGCCCTCTCTGCTTTCCTGCGCACTCTAGCCTCAAAAGCACCTTTTTTCACTTTCGCCGCTGTTTGGAGCCAAAAAGACAAACGTCCAGCTTTTGCTGCCACAGCAAAGGTGCCAGCGGGGAAAAGTGATGCTGGTCCTCACTGCCTCCTGGAACCCCTTCAAATGCCCCACACAATTTGGCCCTCTCTGCTTTCCTGCGGACTCTAGCCTCAAAAGCACCTTTTTTTCACTTTCGCCGCTGTTTGGAGCCAAAAAGACAAACGTCCAGCTTTTGCTGCCACAGCAAAGGTGCCAGCGGGGAAAAGTGATGCTGGTCCTCACTGCCTCCTGGAACCCCTTCAAATGCCCCACCCAATTTGGCCCTCTCTGCTTTCCTGCGCACTCTAGCCTCAAAAGCACCTTTTTTCACTTTCGCCGCTGTTTGGAGCCAAAAAGACAAACGTCCAGCTTTTGCCGCCACAGCAAAGGTGCCAGCGGGGAAAAGTGATGCCGGTCCTCACTGCCTCCTGGAACCCCTTCAAATGCCCCACACAATTTGGCCCTCTCTGCTTTCCTGCGCACTCTAGCCTCAAAAGCACCTTTTTTCACTTTCGCTGCTGTTTGGAGCAAAAAAAGACAAATGTCCAGCTTTTGCTGCCACAGCAAAGGTGCCAGCGGGGAAAAGTGATGCTGGTCCTCACTGCCTCCTGGAACCCCTTCAAATGCCCCACACAATTTGGCCCTCTCTGCTTTCCTGCGGACTCTAGCCTCAAAAGCACCTTTTTTCACTTTCGCCGCTGTTTGGAGCCAAAAAGACAAACGTCCAGCTTTTGCTGCCACAGCAAAGGTGCCAGCGGGGAAAAGTGATGCTGGTCCTCACTGCCTCCTGGAACCCCTTCAAATGCCCCACACAATTTGGCCCTCTCTGCTTTCCTGCGGACTCTAGCCTCAAAAGCACCTTTTTTCACTTTCGCCGCTCTTTGGAGCCAAAAAGACAAACGTCCAGCTTTTGCTGCCACAGCAAAGGTGCCAGCGGGGAAAAGTGATGCTGGTCCTCACTGCCTCCTGGAACCCCTTCAAATGCCCCACACAATTTGGCCCTCTCTGCTTTCCTGTGCACTCTAGCCTCAAAAGCACCTTTTTTCACTTTCGCCGCTGTTTGGAGCAAAAAAAGACAAACGTCCAGCTTTTGCTGCCACAGCAAAGGTGCCAGCGGGGAAAAGTGATGCTGGTCCTCACTGCCTCCTGGAACCCCTTCAAATGCCCCACACAATTTGGCCCTCTCTGCTTTCCTGCGGACTCTAGCCTCAAAAGCACCTTTTTTCACTTTCGCCGCTGTTTGGAGCAAAAAAAGACAAATGTCCAGCTTTTGCTGCCACAGCAAAGGTGCCAGCGGGAAAAGTGATGCTGGTCCTCACTGCCTCCTGGAACCCCTTCAAATGCCCCACACAATTTGGCCCTCTCTGCTTTCCTGCGCACTCTAGCCTCAAAAGCACCTTTTTTCACTTTCGCCGCTCTTTGGAGCCAAAAAGACAAACGTCCAGCTTTTGCTGCCACAGCAAAGGTGCCAGCGGGGGAAAAGTGATGCTGGTCCTCACTGCCTCCTGGAACCCCTTCAAATGCCCCACACAATTTGGCCCTCTCTGCTTTCCTGCGGACTCTAGCCTCAAAAGCACCTTTTTTCACTTTCGCCGCTGTTTGGAGCAAAAAAGACAAACGTCCAGCTTTTGCTGCCACAGCAAAGGTGCCAGCGGGGAAAAGTGATGCTGGTCCTCACTGCCTCCTGGAACCCCTTCAAATGCCCCACACAATTTGGCCCTCTCTGCTTTCCTGCGCACTCTAGCCTCAAAAGCACCTTTTTTCACTTTCGCCGCTGTTTGGAGCAAAAAAGACAAACGTCCAGCTTTTGCTGCCACAGCAAAGGTGCCAGCGGGGAAAAGTGATGCTGGTCCTCACTGCCTCCTGGAACCCCTTCAAATGCCCCACACAATTTGGCCCTCTCTGCTTTCCTGCGCACTCTAGCCTCAAAAGCACCTTTTTTCACTTTCGCCGCTCTTTGGAGCCAAAAAGACAAACGTCCAGCTTTTGCTGCCACAGCAAAGGTGCCAGCGGGGAAAAGTGATGCTGGTCCTCACTGCCTCCTGGAACCCCTTCAAATGCCCCACACAATTTGGCCCTCTCTGCTTTCCTGCGGACTCTAGCCTCAAAAGCACCTTTTTTCACTTTCGCCGCTCTTTGGAGCCAAAAAGACAAACGTCCAGCTTTTGCTGCCACAGCAAAGGTGCCAGCGGGGAAAAGTGATGCTGGTCCTCACTGCCTCCTGGAACCCCTTCAAATGCCCCACACAATTTGGCCCTCTCTGCTTTCCTGTGCACTCTAGCCTCAAAAGCACCTTTTTTCACTTTCGCCGCTGTTTGGAGCAAAAAAAGACAAACGTCCAGCTTTTGCTGCCACAGCAAAGGTGCCAGCGGGGAAAAGTGATGCTGGTCCTCACTGCCTCCTGGAACCCCTTCAAATGCCCCACACAATTTGGCCCTCTCTGCTTTCCTGCGGACTCTAGCCTCAAAAGCACCTTTTTTCACTTTCGCCGCTGTTTTGAGCAAAAAAAGACAAACGTCCAGCTTTTGCTGCCACAGCAAAGGTGCCAGCGGGGAAAAGTGATGCTGGTCCTCACTGCCTCCTGGGAACCCCTTCAAATGCCCCACACAATTTGGCCCTCTCTGCTTTCCTGCGCACTCTAGCCTCAAAAGCACCTTTTTTCACTTTCGCCGCTGTTTGGAGCAAAAAAGACAAACGTCCAGCTTTTGCTGCCACAGCAAAGGTGCCAGCGGGGAAAAGTGATGCTGGTCCTCACTGCCTCCTGGAACCCCTTCAAATGCCCCACACAATTTGGCCCTCTCTGCTTTCCTGCGCACTCTAGCCTCAAAAGCACCTTTTTTCACTTTCGCCGCTCTTTGGAGCCAAAAAGACAAACGTCCAGCTTTTGCTGCCACAGCAAAGGTGCCAGCGGGGAAAAGTGATGCTGGTCCTCACTGCCTCCTCCTGGAACCCCTTCAAATGCCCCACACAATTTGGCCCTCTCTGCTTTCCTGCGGACTCTAGCCTCAAAAGCACCTTTTTTCACTTTCGCCGCTCTTTGGAGCCAAAAAGACAAACGTCCAGCTTTTGCTGCCACAGCAAAGGTGCCAGCTAGAAAAAGTGATGCTGGTCCTCACTGCCTCCTGGAACCCCTTCAAATGCCCCACACAATTTGGCCCTCTCTGCTTTCCTGCGCACTCTAGCCTCAAAAGCACCTTTTTTCACTTTCGCTGCTGTTTGGAGCAGAAAAAGACAAACGTCCAGCTTTTGCTGCCACAGCAAAGGTGCCAGCGGGGAAAAGTGATGCTGGTCCTCACTGCCTCCTGGAACCCCTTCAAATGCCCCACCCAATTTGGCCCTCTCTGCTTTCCTGCGGACTCTAGCCTCAAAAGCACCTTTTTTCACTTTCGCCTCTGTTCGGAGCAAAAAAAGACAATCGTCCAGCTTTTGCTGCCACAGCAAAGGTGCCAGCGGGGAAAAGTGATGCTGGTCCTCACTGCCTCCTGGAACCCCTTCAAATGCCCCACACAATTTGGCCCTCTCTGCTTTCCTGCGGACTCTAGCCTCAAAAGCACCTTTTTTCACTTTCGCCGCTCTTTGGAGCCAAAAAGACAAACGTCCAGCTTTTGCTGCCACAGCAAAGGTGCCAGCGGGGAAAAGTGATGCTGGTCCTCACTGCCTCCTGGAACCCCTTCAAATGCCCCACACAATTTGGCCCTCTCTGCTTTCCTGTGCACTCTAGCCTCAAAAGCACCTTTTTTCACTTTCGCCGCTGTTTGGAGCAAAAAAAGACAAACGTCCAGCTTTTGCTGCCACAGCAAAGGTGCCAGCGGGGAAAAGTGATGCTGGTCCTCACTGCCTCCTGGAACCCCTTCAAATGCCCCACACAATTTGGCCCTCTCTGCTTTCCTGCGGACTCTAGCCTCAAAAGCACCTTTTTTCACTTTCGCCGCTGTTTTGAGCAAAAAAAGACAAACGTCCAGCTTTTGCTGCCACAGCAAAGGTGCCAGCGGGGAAAAGTGATGCTGGTCCTCACTGCCTCCTGGAACCCCTTCAAATGCCCCACACAATTTGGCCCTCTCTGCTTTCCTGCGCACTCTAGCCTCAAAAGCACCTTTTTTCACTTTCGCCGCTGTTTGGAGCAAAAAAGACAAACGTCCAGCTTTTGCTGCCACAGCAAAGGTGCCAGCGGGGAAAAGTGATGCTGGTCCTCACTGCCTCCTGGAACCCCTTCAAATGCCCCACACAATTTGGCCCTCTCTGCTTTCCTGCGCACTCTAGCCTCAAAAGCACCTTTTTTCACTTTCGCCGCTCTTTGGAGCCAAAAAGACAAACGTCCAGCTTTTGCTGCCACAGCAAAGGTGCCAGCGGGGAAAAGTGATGCTGGTCCTCACTGCCTCCTGGAACCCCTTCAAATGCCCCACACAATTTGGCCCTCTCTGCTTTCCTGCGGACTCTAGCCTCAAAAGCACCTTTTTTCACTTTCGCCGCTCTTTGGAGCCAAAAAGACAAACGTCCAGCTTTTGCTGCCACAGCAAAGGTGCCAGCTAGAAAAAGTGATGCTGGTCCTCACTGCCTCCTGGAACCCCTTCAAATGCCCCACACAATTTGGCCCTCTCTGCTTTCCTGCGCACTCTAGCCTCAAAAGCACCTTTTTTCACTTTCGCTGCTGTTTGGAGCAGAAAAAGACAAACGTCCAGCTTTTGCTGCCACAGCAAAGGTGCCAGCGGGGAAAAGTGATGCTGGTCCTCACTGCCTCCTGGAACCCCTTCAAATGCCCCACCCAATTTGGCCCTCTCTGCTTTCCTGCGGACTCTAGCCTCAAAAGCACCTTTTTTCACTTTCGCCTCTGTTCGGAGCAAAAAAGACAATCGTCCAGCTTTTGCTGCCACAGCAAAGGTGCCAGCGGGGAAAAGTGATGCTGGTCCTCACTGCCTCCTGGAACCCCTTCAAATGCCCCACACAATTTGGCCCTCTCTGCTTTCCTGCGGACTCTAGCCTCAAAAGCACCTTTTTTCACTTTCGCCGCTCTTTGGAGCCAAAAAGACAAACGTCCAGCTTTTGCTGCCACAGCAAAGGTGCCAGCGGGGAAAAGTGATGCTGGTCCTCACTGCCTCCTGGAACCCCTTCAAATGCCCCACACAATTTGGCCCTCTCTGCTTTCCTGCGCACTCTAGCCTCAAAAGCACCTTTTTTCACTTTTGCCGCTGTTTGGAGCCAAAAAGACAAACGTCCAGCTTTTGCTGCCACAGCAAAGGTGCCAGCGGGGAAAAGTGATGCTGGTCCTCACTGCCTCCTGGAACCCCTTCAAATGCCCCACACAATTTGGCCCTCTCTGCTTTCCTGCGCACTCTATGCTCAAAAGCACCTTTTTTCACTTTCGCCGCTGTTTGGAGCCAAAAAGACAATCGTCCAGCTTTTGCTGCCACAGCAAAGGTGCCAGCGGGGAAAAGTGATGCTGGTCCTCACTGCCTCCTGGAACCCCTTCAAATGCCCCACACAATTTGGCCCTCTCTGCTTTCCTGCGCACTCTAGCCTCAAAAGCACCTTTTTTCACTTTCGCCGCTGTTTGGAGCCAAAAAGACAAACGTCCAGCTTTTGCTGCCACAGCAAAGGTGCCAGCGGGGAAAAGTGATGCTGGTCCTCACTGCCTCCTGGAACCCCTTCAAATGCCCCACACAATTTGGCCCTCTCTGCTTTCCTGTGCACTCTAGCCTCAAAAGCACCTTTTTTCACTTTCGCCGCTGTTTGGAGCAAAAAAAGACAAACGTCCAGCTTTTGCTGCCACAGCAAAGGTGCCAGCGGGGAAAAGTGATGCTGGTCCTCACTGCCTCCTGGAACCCCTTCAAATGCCCCACACAATTTGGCCCTCTCTGCTTTCCTGCGCACTCTAGCCTCAAAAGCACCTTTTTTCACTTTCACCGCTGTTTGGAGCAAAAAAAGACAAATGTCCAGCTTTTGCTGCCACAGCAAAGGTGCCAGCGGGGAAAAGTGATGCTGGTCCTCACTGCCTCCTGGAACCCCTTCAAATGCCCCACACAATTTGGCCCTCTCTGCTTTCCTGCGCACTCTAGCCTCAAAAGCACCTTTTTTCACTTTCGCCGCTGTTTGGAGCCAAAAAGACAAACGTCCAGCTTTTGCTGCCACAGCAAAGGTGCCAGCGGGGAAAAGTGATGCTGGTCCTCACTGCCTCCTGGAACCCCTTCAAATGCCCCACACAATTTGGCCCTCTCTGCTTTCCTGCGCACTCTAGCCTCAAAAGCACCTTTTTTCACTTTCGCCGCTGTTTGGAGCAAAAAAGACAAACGTCCAGCTTTTGCTGCCACAGCAAAGGTGCCAGCGGGGAAAAGTGATGCTGGTCCTCACTGCCTCCTGGAACCCCTTCAAATGCCCCACACAATTTGGCCCTCTCTGCTTTCCTGCGCACTCTAGCCTCAAAAGCACCTTTTTTCACTTTCGCCGCTGTTTGGAGCAAAAAAGACAAACGTCCAGCTTTTGCTGCCACAGCAAAGGTGCCAGCGGGGAAAAGTGATGCTGGTCCTCACTGCCTCCTGGAACCCCTTCAAATGCCCCACACAATTTGGCCCTCTCTGCTTTCCTGCGCACTCTAGCCTCAAAAGCACCTTTTTTCACTTTCGCCGCTCTTTGGAGCCAAAAAGACAAACGTCCAGCTTTTGCTGCCACAGCAAAGGTGCCAGCGGGGAAAAGTGATGCTGGTCCTCACTGCCTCCTGGAACCCCTTCAAATGCCCCACACAATTTGGCCCTCTCTGCTTTCCTGCGGACTCTAGCCTCAAAAGCACCTTTTTTCACTTTCGCCGCTCTTTGGAGCCAAAAAGACAAACGTCCAGCTTTTGCTGCCACAGCAAAGGTGCCAGCGGGGAAAAGTGATGCTGGTCCTCACTGCCTCCTGGAACCCCTTCAAATGCCCCACACAATTTGGCCCTCTCTGCTTTCCTGCGCACTCTAGCCTCAAAAGCACCTTTTTTCACTTTCGCCGCTCTTTGGAGCCAAAAAGACAAACGTCCAGCTTTTGCTGCCACAGCAAAGGTGCCAGCGGGGAAAAGTGATGCTGGTCCTCACTGCCTCCTGGAACCCCTTCAAATGCCCCACACAATTTGGCCCTCTCTGCTTTCCTGCGCACTCTACCCTCAAAAGCACCTTTTTTCACTTTCGCCGCTCTTTGGAGCCAAAAAGACAAACGTCCAGCTTTTGCTGCCACAGCAAAGGTGCCAGCTAGAAAAAGTGATGCTGGTCCTCACTGCCTCCTGGAACCCCTTCAAATGCCCCACACAATTTGGCCCTCTCTGCTTTCCTGCGCACTCTAGCCTCAAAAGCACCTTTTTTCACTTTCGCTGCTGTTTGGAGCAGAAAAAGACAAACGTCCAGCTTTTGCTGCCACAGCAAAGGTGCCAGCGGGGAAAAGTGATGCTGGTCCTCACTGCCTCCTGGAACCCCTTCAAATGCCCCACCCAATTTGGCCCTCTCTGCTTTCCTGCGGACTCTAGCCTCAAAAGCACCTTTTTTCACTTTCGCCTCTGTTCGGAGCAAAAAAAGACAATCGTCCAGCTTTTGCTGCCACAGCAAAGGTGCCAGCGGGGAAAAGTGATGCTGGTCCTCACTGCCTCCTGGAACCCCTTCAAATGCCCCACACAATTTGGCCCTCTCTGCTTTCCTGCGGACTCTAGCCTCAAAAGCACCTTTTTTCACTTTCGCCGCTCTTTGGAGCCAAAAAGACAAACGTCCAGCTTTTGCTGCCACAGCAAAGGTGCCAGCGGGGAAAAGTGATGCTGGTCCTCACTGCCTCCTGGAACCCCTTCAAATGCCCCACACAATTTGGCCCTCTCTGCTTTCCTGCGCACTCTAGCCTCAAAAGCACCTTTTTTCACTTTCGCCGCTGTTTGGAGCCAAAAAGACAAACGTCCAGCTTTTGCTGCCACAGCAAAGGTGCCAGCGGGGAAAAGTGATGCTGGTCCTCACTGCCTCCTGGAACCCCTTCAAATGCCCCACACAATTTGGCCCTCTCTGCTTTCCTGCGCACTCTATGCTCAAAAGCACCTTTTTTCACTTTCGCCGCTGTTTGGAGCCAAAAAGACAATCGTCCAGCTTTTGCTGCCACAGCAAAGGTGCCAGCGGGGAAAAGTGATGCTGGTCCTCACTGCCTCCTGGAACCCCTTCAAATGCCCCACACAATTTGGCCCTCTCTGCTTTCCTGCGCACTCTAGCCTCAAAAGCACCTTTTTTCACTTTCGCCGCTCTTTGGAGCCAAAAAGACAAACGTCCAGCTTTTGCTGCCACAGCAAAGGTGCCAGCGGGGAAAAGTGATGCTGGTCCTCACTGCCTCCTGGAACCCCTTCAAATGCCCCACACAATTTGGCCCTCTCTGCTTTCCTGCGGACTCTAGCCTCAAAAGCACCTTTTTTCACTTTCGCCGCTGTTTGGAGCCAAAAAGACAAACGTCCAGCTTTTGCTGCCACAGCAAAGGTGCCAGCGGGGAAAAGTGATGCTGGTCCTCACTGCCTCCTGGAACCCCTTCAAATGCCCCACACAATTTGGCCCTCTCTGCTTTCCTGCGCACTCTAGCCTCAAAAGCACCTTTTTTCACTTTCGCCGCTGTTTGGAGCCAAAAAGACAAACGTCCAGCTTTTGCTGCCACAGCAAAGGTGCCAGCGGGGAAAAGTGATGCTGGTCCTCACTGCCTCCTGGAACCCCTTCAAATGCCCCACACAATTTGGCCCTCTCTGCTTTCCTGCGGACTCTAGCCTCAAAAGCACCTTTTTTCACTTTCGCCGCTGTTTGGAGCAAAAAAGACAAAAGTCCAGCTTTTGCTGCCACAGCAAAGGTGCCAGCGGGGAAAAGTGATGCTGGTCCTCACTGCCTCCTGGAACCCCTTCAAATGCCCCACACAATTTGGCCCTCTCTGCTTTCCTGCGCACTCTAGCCTCAAAAGCACCTTTTTTCACTTTCGCCTCTGTTCGGAGCAAAAAAAGACAATCGTCCAGCTTTTGCTGCCACAGCAAAGGTGCCAGCGGGGAAAAGTGATGCTGGTCCTCACTGCCTCCTGGAACCCCTTCAAATGCCCCACACAATTTGGCCCTCTCTGCTTTCCTGCGGACTCTAGCCTCAAAAGCACCTTTTTTCACTTTCGCCGCTCTTTGGAGCCAAAAAGACAAACGTCCAGCTTTTGCTGCCACAGCAAAGGTGCCAGCGGGGAAAAGTGATGCTGGTCCTCACTGCCTCCTGGAACCCCTTCAAATGCCCCACACAATTTGGCCCTCTCTGCTTTCCTGCGGACTCTATCCTCAAAAGCACCTTTTTTCACTTTCGCCTCTGTTCGGAGCAAAAAAAGACAATCGTCCAGCTTTTGCTGCCACAGCAAAGGTGCCAGCGGGGAAAAGTGATGCTGGTCCTCACTGCCTCCTGGAACCCCTTCAAATGCCCCACACAATTTGGCCCTCTCTGCTTTCCTGCGCACTCTACCCTCAAAAGCACCTTTTTTCACTTTCGCCGCTGTTTGGAGCCAAAAAGACAAACGTCCAGCTTTTGCTGCCACAGCAAAGGTGCCAGCGGGGAAAAGTGATGCTGGTCCTCACTGCCTCCTGGAACCCCTTCAAATGCCCCACACAATTTGGCCCTCTCTGCTTTCCTGCGCACTCTAGCCTCAAAAGCACCTTTTTTCACTTTCGCCGCTGTTTGGAGCAAAAAAGACAAACGTCCAGCTTTTGCTGCCACAGCAAAGGTGCCAGCGGGGAAAAGTGATGCTGGTCCTCACTGCCTCCTGGAACCCCTTCAAATGCCCCACACAATTTGGCCCTCTCTGCTTTCCTGCGCACTCTAGCCTCAAAAGCACCTTTTTTCACTTTCGCCGCTCTTTGGAGCCAAAAAGACAAACGTCCAGCTTTTGCTGCCACAGCAAATGTGCCAGAGGGGAAAAGTGATGCTGGTCCTCACTGCCTCCTGGAACCCCTTCAAATGCCCCACACAATTTGGCCCTCTCTGCTTTCCTGCGGACTCTAGCCTCAAAAGCACCTTTTTTCACTTTCGCCGCTCTTTGGAGCCAAAAAGACAAACGTCCAGCTTTTGCTGCCACAGCAAAGGTGCCAGCGGGGAAAAGTGATGCTGGTCCTCACTGCCTCCTGGAACCCCTTCAAATGCCCCACACAATTTGGCCCTCTCTGCTTTCCTGCGCACTCTAGCCTCAAAAGCACCTTTTTTCACTTTCGGCGCTGTTTGGAGCAAAAAAGACAAAAGTCCAGCTTTTGCTGCCACAGCAAAGGTGCCAGCGGGGAAAAGTGATGCTGGTCCTCACTGCCTCCTGGAACCCCTTCAAATGCCCCACACAATTTGGCCCTCTCTGCTTTCCTGCGCACTCTAGCCTCAAAAGCACCTTTTTTCACTTTCGCCGCTGTTTTGAGCAAAAAAGACAAACGTCCAGCTTTTGCTGCCACAGCAAAGGTGCCAGCGGGGAAAAGTGATGCTGGTCCTCACTGCCTCCTGGAACCCCTTCAAATGCCCCACACAATTTGGCCCTCTCTGCTTTCCTGCGCACTCTAGCCTCAAAAGCACCTTTTTTCACTTTCGCCGCTGTTTGGAGCAGAAAAAGACAAACGTCCAGCTTTTGCTGCCACAGCAAAGGTGTCAGATAGGAAAAGTGATGCTGGTCCTCACTGCCTCCTGGAACCCCTTCAAATGCCCCACCCAATTTGACCCTCTCTGCTTTCCTGCGGACTCTATCCTCAAAAGCACCTTTTTTCACTTTCGCCTGTGTTCGGAGCAAAAAAAGACAATCGTCCAGCTTTTGCTGCCACAGCAAAGGTGCCAGCGGGGAAAAGTGATGCTGGTCCTCACTGCCTCCTGGAACCCCTTCAAATGCCCCACACAATTTGGCCCTCTCTGCTTTCCTGCGCACTCTAGCCTCAAAAGCACCTTTTTTCACTTTCGCCGCTGTTTGGAGCAAAAAAGACCAGCGTCCAGCTTTTGCTGCCACAGCAAAGGTGCCAGCGGGGAAAAGTGATGCTGGTCCTCACTGCCTCCTGGAACCCCTTCAAATGCCCC
>NW_028128584.1:0-45140 GCF_965231255.1 Vanellus vanellus | reverse complement strand
AAATTGTCCTGGGGCATTTGAAGGGGTTCCAGGAGGCAGTGAGAAGCAGCATCACTTTTCCCCGCTGGCACCTTTGCTGTGGCAGCAAAAGCTGGACGTTTGTCTTTTTTGCTCCAAACAGCGCCGAAAGTGAAAAAAGGTGCTTTTGAGGATAGAGTGCGCAGGAAAGCAGAGAGGGCCAAATTGTCTGGGGCATTTGAAGGGGTTCCAGGAGGCAGTGAGGACCAGCATCACTTTTCCCCCGCTGGCACCTTTGCTGTGGCAGCAAAAGCTGGACGTTTGTCTTTTTTGCTCCAAACAGCGCCGAAAGTGAAAAAAGGTGCTTTTGAGGATAGAGTGCGCAGGAAAGCAGAGAGGGCCAAATTGTCTGGGGCATTTGAAGGGGTTCCAGGAGGCAGTGAGAAGCAGCATCACTTTTCCCCGCTGGCACCTTTGCTGTGGCAGCAAAAGCTGGACGTTTGTCTTTTTTGCTCCAAACAGCGCCGAAAGTGAAAAAAAGGTGCTTTTGAGGATAGAGTGCGCAGGAAAGCAGAGAGGGCCAAATTGTCTGGGGCATTTGAAGGGGTTCCAGGAGGCAGTGAGGACCAGCATCACATTTCCCCGCTGGCACCTTTGCTGTGGCAGCAAAAGCTGGACGTTTGTCTTTTTTGCTCCAAACAGCTCCGAAAGTGAAAAAAGGTGCTTTTGAGGATAGAGTGCGCAGGAAAGCAGAGAGGGCCAAATTGTCTGGGGCATTTGAAGGGGTTCCAGGAGGCAGTGAGAAGCAGCATCACTTTTCCCCGCTGGCACCTTTGCTGTGGCAGCAAAAGCTGGACGTTTGTCTTTTTTGCTCCAAACAGCGCCGAAAGTGAAAAAAGGTGCTTTTGAGGATAGAGTGCGCAGGAAAGCAGAGAGGGCCAAATTGTCTGGGGCATTTGAAGGGGTTCCAGGAGGCAGTGAGGACCAGCATCACTTTTCCCCTCTGGCACCTTTTGCTGTGGCAGCAAAAGCTTGACGTTTGTCTTTTTTGCTCCAAACAGCGCCGAAAGTGAAAAAAGGTGCTTTTGAGGATAGCGTGCGCAGGAAAGCAGAGAGGGCCAAATTGTCTGGGGCATTTGAAGGGGTTCCAGGAGGCAGTGAGGACCAGCATCACTTTTCCCCGCTGGCACCTTTGCTGTGGCAGCAAAAGCTGGACGTTTGTCTTTTTTGCTCCAAACAGCGCCGAAAGTGAAAAAAGGTGCTTTTGAGGATAGAGTGCGCAGGAAAGCAGAGAGGGCCAAATTTTGTGGGGCATTTGAAGGGGTTCCAGGAGGCAGTGAGAAGCAGCATCACTTTTCCCCGCTGGCACCTTTGCTGTGGCAGCAAAAGCTGGACGTTTGTCTTTTTTGCTCCAAACAGCGCCGAAAGTGAAAAAAGGTGCTTTTGAGGATAGAGTGCGCAGGAAAGCAGAGAGGGCCAAATTGTCTGGGGCATTTGAAGGGGTTCCAGGAGGCAGTGAGGACCAGCATCACTTTTCCCCGCTGGCACCTTTGCTGTGGCAGCAAAAGCTGGACGTTTGTCTTTTTTGCTCCAAACAGCGCCGAAAGTGAAAAAAGGTGCTTTTGAGGATAGAGTGCGCAGGAAAGCAGAGAGGGCCAAATTGTCTGGGGCATTTGAAGGGGTTCCAGGAGGCAGTGAGGACCAGCATCACATTTCCCCGCTGGCACCTTTGCTGTGGCAGCAAAAGCTGGACGTTTGTCTTTTTGCTCCAAACAGCGCCGAAAGTGAAAAAAGTTGCTTTTGAGGATAGAGTGCGCAGGAAAGCAGAGAGGGCCAAATTGTCTGGGGCATTTGAAGGGGTTCCAGGAGGCAGTGAGGACCAGCATCACTTTGCCCCGCTGGCACCTTTGCTGTGGCAGCAAAAGCTGGACGTTTGTCTTTTTTGCTCCAAACAGCGCCGAAAGTGAAAAAAGGTGCTTTTGAGGATAGAGTGCGCAGGAAAGCAGAGAGGGCCAAATTGTCTGGGGCATTTGAAGGGGTTCCAGGAGGCAGTGAGGACCAGCATCACATTTCCCCGCTGGCACCTTTGCTGTGGCAGCAAAAGCTGGACGTTTGTCTTTTTTGCTCCAAACAGCGCCGAAAGTGAAAAAAGTTGCTTTTGAGGATAGAGTGCGCAGGAAAGCAGAGAGGGCCAAATTGTCTGGGGCATTTGAAGGGGTTCCAGGAGGCAGTGAGGACCAGCATCACTTTTCCCCGCTGGCACCTTTGCTGTGGCAGCAAAAGCTGGACGTTTGTCTTTTTTCCTCCGGAGGGCGCCGAAAGTGAAAAAAGGTGCTTTTGAGGATAGCGTGCGCAGGAAAGCAGAGAGGGCCAAATTGTCTGGGGCATTTGAAGGGTTCCAGGAGGCAGTGAGAAGCAGCATCACTTTTCCCCGCTGGCACCTTTGCTGTGGCAGCAAAAGCTGGACGTTTGTCTTTTTTGCTCCAAACAGCGCCGAAAGTGAATAAAGGTGCTTTTGAGGATAGAGTGCGCAGGAAAGCAGAGAGGGCCAAATTGTCTGGGGCATTTGAAGGGGTTCCAGGAGGCAGTGAGAAGCAGCATCACTTTTCCCCGCTGGCACCTTTGCTGTGGCAGCAAAGCTGGACGTTTGTCTTTTTTGCTCCAAACAGCGCCGAAAGTGAAAAAAGGTGCTTTTGAGGATAGAGTGCGCAGGAAAGCAGAGAGGGCCAAATTGTCTGGGGCATTTGAAGGGGTTCCAGGAGGCAGTGAGGACCAGCATCACTTTTCCCCGCTGGCACCTTTGCTGTGGCAGCAAAAGCTGGACGTTTGTCTTTTTTGCTCCAAACAGCGCCGAAAGTGAAAAAAGGTGCTTTTGAGGATAGAGTGCGCAGGAAAGCAGAGAGGGCCAAATTGTCTGGGGCATTTGAAGGGGTTCCAGGAGGCAGTGAGGACCAGCATCACTTTTCCCCGCTGGCACCTTTGCTGTGGCAGCAAAAGCTGGACGTTTGTCTTTTTTGCTCCAAACAGCGCCAAAAGTGAAAAAAGGTGCTTTTGAGGATAGAGTGCGCAGGAAAGCAGAGAGGGCCAAATTGTCTGGGGCATTTGAAGGGGTTCCAGGAGGCAGTGAGGACCAGCATCACATTTCCCCGCTGGCACCTTTGCTGTGGCAGCAAAAGCTGGACGTTTGTCTTTTTTGCTCCAAACAGCTCCGAAAGTGAAAAAAGGTGCTTTTGAGGATAGAGTGCGCAGGAAAGCAGAGAGGGCCAAATTTTGTGGGGCATTTGAAGGGGTTCCAGGAGGCAGTGAGAAGCAGCATCACTTTTCCCCGCTGGCACCTTTGCTGTGGCAGCAAAAGCTGGACGTTTGTCTTTTTTGCTCCAAACAGCGCCGAAAGTGAAAAAAGGTGCTTTTGAGGATAGAGTGCGCAGGAAAGCAGAGAGGGCCAAATTGTCTGGGGCATTTGAAGGGGTTCCAGGAGGCAGTGAGGACCAGCATCACTTTTCCCCTCTGGCACCTTTGCTGTGGCAGCAAAAGCTTGACGTTTGTCTTTTTTGCTCCAAACAGCGCCGAAAGTGAAAAAAGGTGCTTTTGAGGATAGCGTGCGCAGTAAAGCAGAGAGGGCCAAATTGTCTGGGGCATTTGAAGGGGTTCCAGGAGGCAGTGAGGACCAGCATCACTTTTCCCCGCTGGCACCTTTGCTGTGGCAGCAAAAGCTGGACGTTTGTCTTTTTTGCTCCAAACAGCGCCGAAAGTGAAAAAAGGTGCTTTTGAGGATAGAGTGCGCAGGAAAGCAGAGAGGGCCAAATTGTCTGGGGCATTTGAAGGGGTTCCAGGAGGCAGTGAGAAGCAGCATCACTTTTCCCCGCTGGCACCTTTGCTGTGGCAGCAAAAGCTGGACGTTTGTCTTTTTTGCTCCAAACAGCGCCGAAAGTGAAAAAAGGTGCTTTTGAGGATAGAGTGCGCAGGAAAGCAGAGAGGGCCAAATTGTCTGGGGCATTTGAAGGGGTTCCAGGAGGCAGTGAGGACCAGCATCACTTTTCCCCGCTGGCACCTTTGCTGTGGCAGCAAAAGCTTGACGTTTGTCTTTTTTGCTCCAAACAGCGCCGAAAGTGAAAAAAGGTGCTTTTGAGGATAGAGTGCGCAGGAAAGCAGAGAGGGCCAAATTGTCTGGGGCATTTGAAGGGGTTCCAGGAGGCAGTGAGGACCAGCATCACATTTCCCCGCTGGCACCTTTGCTGTGGCAGCAAAAGCTGGACGTTTGTCTTTTTGCTCCAAACAGCGCCGAAAGTGAAAAAAGTTGCTTTTGAGGATAGAGTGCGCAGGAAAGCAGAGAGGGCCAAATTGTCTGGGGCATTTGAAGGGGTTCCAGGAGGCAGTGAGGACCAGCATCACTTTGCCCCGCTGGCACCTTTGCTGTGGCAGCAAAAGCTGGACGTTTGTCTTTTTTGCTCCAAACAGCGCCGAAAGTGAAAAAAGGTGCTTTTGAGGATAGCGTGCGCAGGAAAGCAGAGAGGGCCAAATTGTGTGGGGCATTTGAAGGGGTTCCAGGAGGCAGTGAGGACCAGCATCACTTTTCCCCGCTGGCACCTTTGCTGTGGCAGCAAAAGCTGGACGTTTGTCTTTTTTGCTCCAAACAGCGCCGAAAGTGAAAAAAGGTGCTTTTGAGGATAGAGTGCGCAGGAAAGCAGAGAGGGCCAAATTGTGTGGGGCATTTGAAGGGGTTCCAGGAGGCAGTGAGAAGCAGCATCACTTTTCCCCGCTGGCACCTTTGCTGTGGCAGCAAAAGCTGGACGTTTGTCTTTTTTGCTCCAAACAGCGCCGAAAGTGAAAAAAGGTGCTTTTGAGGATAGAGTGCGCAGGAAAGCAGAGAGGGCCAAATTGTCTGGGGCATTTGAAGGGGTTCCAGGAGGCAGTGAGGACCAGCATCACTTTTCCCCGCTGGCACCTTTGCTGTGGCAGCAAAAGCTGGACCTTTGTCTTTTTTGCTCCAAACAGCGCCGAAAGTGAAAAAAGGTGCTTTTGAGGATAGAGTGCGCAGGAAAGCAGAGAGGGCCAAATTGTCTGGGGCATTTGAAGGGGTTCCAGGAGGCAGTGAGGACCAGCATCACATTTCCCCGCTGGCACCTTTGCTGTGGCAGCAAAAGCTGGACGTTTGTCTTTTTTGCTCCAAACAGCGCCGAAAGTGAAAAAAGTTGCTTTTGAGGATAGAGTGCGCAGGAAAGCAGAGAGGGCCAAATTGTCTGGGGCATTTGAAGGGGTTCCAGGAGGCAGTGAGGACCAGCATCACTTTGCCCCGCTGGCACCTTTGCTGTGGCAGCAAAAGCTGGACGTTTGTCTTTTTTGCTCCAAACATCGCCGAAAGTGAAAAAAGGTGCTTTTGAGGATAGCGTGCGCAGGAAAGCAGAGAGGGCCAAATTGTCTGGGGCATTTGAAGGGGTTCCAGGAGGCAGTGAGAAGCAGCATCACTTTTCCCCGCTGGCACCTTTGCTGTGGCAGCAAAAGCTGGACGTTTGTCTTTTTTGCTCCAAACAGCGCCGAAAGTGAAAAAAGGTGCTTTTGAGGATAGAGTGCGCAGGAAAGCAGAGAGGGCCAAATTGTCTGGGGCATTTGAAGGGGTTCGAGGAGGCAGTGAGAAGCAGCATCACTTTTCCCCGCTGGCACCTTTGCTGTGGCAGCAAAAGCTGGACGTTTGTCTTTTTTGCTCCAAACAGCTCCGAAAGTGAAAAAAGGTGCTTTTGAGGATAGAGTGCGCAGGAAAGCAGAGAGGGCCAAATTGTCTGGGGCATTTGAAGGGGTTCCAGGAGGCAGTGAGGACCAGCATCACTTTTCCCCGCTGGCACCTTTGCTGTGGCAGCAAAAGCTGGACGTTTGTCTTTTTTGCTCCAAACAGCGCCGAAAGTGAAAAAAGGTGCTTTTGAGGATAGAGTGCGCAGGAAAGCAGAGAGGGCCAAATTGTCTGGGGCATTTGAAGGGGTTCCAGGAGGCAGTGAGGACCAGCATCACATTTCCCCGCTGGCACCTTTGCTGTGGCAGCAAAAGCTGGACGTTTGTCTTTTTTGCTCCAAACAGCGCCGAAAGTGAAAAAAGTTGCTTTTGAGGATAGAGTGCGCAGGAAAGCAGAGAGGGCCAAATTGTCTGGGGCATTTGAAGGGGTTCCAGGAGGCAGTGAGGACCAGCATCACTTTTCCCCGCTGGCACCTTTGCTGTGGCAGCAAAAGCTGGACGTTTGTCTTTTTTCCTCCGGAGGGCGCCGAAAGTGAAAAAAGGTGCTTTTGAGGATAGCGTGCGCAGGAAAGCAGAGAGGGCCAAATTGTCTGGGGCATTTGAAGGGGTTCCAGGAGGCAGTGAGAAGCAGCATCACTTTTCCCCACTGGCACCTTTGCTGTGGCAGCAAAAGCTGGACGTTTGTCTTTTTTGCTCCAAACAGCGCCGAAAGTGAAAAAAGGTGCTTTTGAGGATAGAGTGCGCAGGAAAGCAGAGAGGGCCAAATTGTCTGGGGCATTTGAAGGGGTTCCAGGAGGCAGTGAGAAGCAGCATCACTTTTCCCCGCTGGCACCTTTGCTGTGGCAGCAAAAGCTGGACGTTTGTCTTTTTTGCTCCAAACAGCGCCGAAAGTGAAAAAAGGTGCTTTTGAGGATAGAGTGCGCAGGAAAGCAGAGAGGGCCAAATTGTCTGGGGCATTTGAAGGGGTTCCAGGAGGCAGTGAGGACCAGCATCACTTTTCCCCGCTGGCACCTTTGCTGTGGCAGCAAAAGCTGGACGTTTGTCTTTTTTGCTCCAAACAGCGCCGAAAGTGAAAAAAGGTGCTTTTGAGGATAGAGTGCGCAGGAAAGCAGAGAGGGCCAAATTGTCTGGGGCATTTGAAGGGGTTCCAGGAGGCAGTGAGAAGCAGCATCACTTTTCCCCGCTGGCACCTTTGCTGTGGCAGCAAAAGCTGGACGTTTGTCTTTTTTGCTCCAAACAGCGCCGAAAGTGAAAAAAGGTGCTTTTGAGGATAGAGTGCGCAGGAAAGCAGAGAGGGCCAAATTGTCTGGGGCATTTGAAGGGGTTCCAGGAGGCAGTGAGGACCAGCATCACATTTCCCCGCTGGCACCTTTGCTGTGGCAGCAAAAGCTGGACGTTTGTCTTTTTTGCTCCAAACAGCTCCGAAAGTGAAAAAAGGTGCTTTTGAGGATAGAGTGCGCAGGAAAGCAGAGAGGGCCAAATTGTCTGGGGCATTTGAAGGGGTTCCAGGAGGCAGTGAGAAGCAGCATCACTTTTCCCCGCTGGCACCTTTGCTGTGGCAGCAAAAGCTGGACGTTTGTCTTTTTTGCTCCAAACAGCGCCGAAAGTGAAAAAAGGTGCTTTTGAGGATAGAGTGCGCAGGAAAGCAGAGAGGGCCAAATTGTCTGGGGCATTTGAAGGGGTTCCAGGAGGCAGTGAGGACCAGCATCACTTTTCCCCTCTGGCACCTTTGCTGTGGCAGCAAAAGCTTGACGTTTGTCTTTTTTGCTCCAAACAGCGCCGAAAGTGAAAAAAGGTGCTTTTGAGGATAGCGTGCGCAGGAAAGCAGAGAGGGCCAAATTGTCTGGGGCATTTGAAGGGGTTCCAGGAGGCAGTGAGGACCAGCATCACTTTTCCCCGCTGGCACCTTTGCTGTGGCAGCAAAAGCTGGACGTTTGTCTTTTTTGCTCCAAACAGCGCCGAAAGTGAAAAAAGGTGCTTTTGAGGATAGAGTGCGCAGGAAAGCAGAGAGGGCCAAATTTTGTGGGGCATTTGAAGGGGTTCCAGGAGGCAGTGAGAAGCAGCATCACTTTTCCCCGCTGGCACCTTTGCTGTGGCAGCAAAAGCTGGACGTTTGTCTTTTTTGCTCCAAACAGCGCCGAAAGTGAAAAAAGGTGCTTTTGAGGATAGAGTGCGCAGGAAAGCAGAGAGGGCCAAATTGTCTGGGGCATTTGAAGGGGTTCCAGGAGGCAGTGAGGACCAGCATCACTTTTCCCCGCTGGCACCTTTGCTGTGGCAGCAAAAGCTGGACGTTTGTCTTTTTTGCTCCAAACAGCGCCGAAAGTGAAAAAAGGTGCTTTTGAGGATAGAGTGCGCAGGAAAGCAGAGAGGGCCAAATTGTCTGGGGCATTTGAAGGGGTTCCAGGAGGCAGTGAGGACCAGCATCACATTTCCCCGCTGGCACCTTTGCTGTGGCAGCAAAAGCTGGACGTTTGTCTTTTTGCTCCAAACAGCGCCGAAAGTGAAAAAAGTTGCTTTTGAGGATAGAGTGCGCAGGAAAGCAGAGAGGGCCAAATTGTCTGGGGCATTTGAAGGGGTTCCAGGAGGCAGTGAGGACCAGCATCACTTTGCCCCGCTGGCACCTTTGCTGTGGCAGCAAAAGCTGGACGTTTGTCTTTTTTGCTCCAAACAGCGCCGAAAGTGAAAAAAGGTGCTTTTGAGGATAGAGTGCGCAGGAAAGCAGAGAGGGCCAAATTGTCTGGGGCATTTGAAGGGGTTCCAGGAGGCAGTGAGGACCAGCATCACATTTCCCCGCTGGCACCTTTGCTGTGGCAGCAAAAGCTGGACGTTTGTCTTTTTTGCTCCAAACAGCGCCGAAAGTGAAAAAAGTTGCTTTTGAGGATAGAGTGCGCAGGAAAGCAGAGAGGGCCAAATTGTCTGGGGCATTTGAAGGGGTTCCAGGAGGCAGTGAGGACCAGCATCACTTTTCCCCGCTGGCACCTTTGCTGTGGCAGCAAAAGCTGGACGTTTGTCTTTTTTCCTCCGGAGGGCGCCGAAAGTGAAAAAAGGTGCTTTTGAGGATAGCGTGCGCAGGAAAGCAGAGAGGGCCAAATTGTCTGGGGCATTTGAAGGGGTTCCAGGAGGCAGTGAGAAGCAGCATCACTTTTCCCCGCTGGCACCTTTGCTGTGGCAGCAAAAGCTGGACGTTTGTCTTTTTTGCTCCAAACAGCGCCGAAAGTGAATAAAGGTGCTTTTGAGGATAGAGTGCGCAGGAAAGCAGAGAGGGCCAAATTGTCTGGGGCATTTGAAGGGGTTCCAGGAGGCAGTGAGAAGCAGCATCACTTTTCCCCGCTGGCACCTTTGCTGTGGCAGCAAAAGCTGGACGTTTGTCTTTTTTGCTCCAAACAGCGCCGAAAGTGAAAAAAGGTGCTTTTGAGGATAGAGTGCGCAGGAAAGCAGAGAGGGCCAAATTGTCTGGGGCATTTGAAGGGGTTCCAGGAGGCAGTGAGGACCAGCATCACTTTTCCCCGCTGGCACCTTTGCTGTGGCAGCAAAAGCTGGACGTTTGTCTTTTTTGCTCCAAACAGCGCCGAAAGTGAAAAAAGGTGCTTTTGAGGATAGAGTGCGCAGGAAAGCAGAGAGGGCCAAATTGTCTGGGGCATTTGAAGGGGTTCCAGGAGGCAGTGAGGACCAGCATCACTTTTCCCCGCTGGCACCTTTGCTGTGGCAGCAAAAGCTGGACGTTTGTCTTTTTTGCTCCAAACAGCGCCAAAAGTGAAAAAAGGTGCTTTTGAGGATAGAGTGCGCAGGAAAGCAGAGAGGGCCAAATTGTCTGGGGCATTTGAAGGGGTTCCAGGAGGCAGTGAGGACCAGCATCACATTTCCCCGCTGGCACCTTTGCTGTGGCAGCAAAAGCTGGACGTTTGTCTTTTTTGCTCCAAACAGCTCCGAAAGTGAAAAAAGGTGCTTTTGAGGATAGAGTGCGCAGGAAAGCAGAGAGGGCCAAATTTTGTGGGGCATTTGAAGGGGTTCCAGGAGGCAGTGAGAAGCAGCATCACTTTTCCCCGCTGGCACCTTTGCTGTGGCAGCAAAAGCTGGACGTTTGTCTTTTTTGCTCCAAACAGCGCCGAAAGTGAAAAAAGGTGCTTTTGAGGATAGAGTGCGCAGGAAAGCAGAGAGGGCCAAATTGTCTGGGGCATTTGAAGGGGTTCCAGGAGGCAGTGAGGACCAGCATCACTTTTCCCCTCTGGCACCTTTGCTGTGGCAGCAAAAGCTTGACGTTTGTCTTTTTTGCTCCAAACAGCGCCGAAAGTGAAAAAAGGTGCTTTTGAGGATAGCGTGCGCAGTAAAGCAGAGAGGGCCAAATTGTCTGGGGCATTTGAAGGGGTTCCAGGAGGCAGTGAGGACCAGCATCACTTTTCCCCGCTGGCACCTTTGCTGTGGCAGCAAAAGCTGGACGTTTGTCTTTTTTGCTCCAAACAGCGCCGAAAGTGAAAAAAGGTGCTTTTGAGGATAGAGTGCGCAGGAAAGCAGAGAGGGCCAAATTGTCTGGGGCATTTGAAGGGGTTCCAGGAGGCAGTGAGAAGCAGCATCACTTTTCCCCGCTGGCACCTTTGCTGTGGCAGCAAAAGCTGGACGTTTGTCTTTTTTGCTCCAAACAGCGCCGAAAGTGAAAAAAGGTGCTTTTGAGGATAGAGTGCGCAGGAAAGCAGAGAGGGCCAAATTGTCTGGGGCATTTGAAGGGGTTCCAGGAGGCAGTGAGGACCAGCATCACTTTTCCCCGCTGGCACCTTTGCTGTGGCAGCAAAAGCTGGACGTTTGTCTTTTTTGCTCCAAACAGCGCCGAAAGTGAAAAAAGGTGCTTTTGAGGATAGAGTGCGCAGGAAAGCAGAGAGGGCCAAATTGTCTGGGGCATTTGAAGGGGTTCCAGGAGGCAGTGAGGACCAGCATCACATTTCCCCGCTGGCACCTTTGCTGTGGCAGCAAAAGCTGGACGTTTGTCTTTTTGCTCCAAACAGCGCCGAAAGTGAAAAAAGTTGCTTTTGAGGATAGAGTGCGCAGGAAAGCAGAGAGGGCCAAATTGTCTGGGGCATTTGAAGGGGTTCCAGGAGGCAGTGAGGACCAGCATCACTTTGCCCCGCTGGCACCTTTGCTGTGGCAGCAAAAGCTGGACGTTTGTCTTTTTTGCTCCAAACAGCGCCGAAAGTGAAAAAAGGTGCTTTTGAGGATAGCGTGCGCAGGAAAGCAGAGAGGGCCAAATTGTCTGGGGCATTTGAAGGGGTTCCAGGAGGCAGTGAGGACCAGCATCACTTTTCCCCGCTGGCACCTTTGCTGTGGCAGCAAAAGCTGGACGTTTGTCTTTTTTGCTCCAAACAGCGCCGAAAGTGAAAAAAGGTGCTTTTGAGGATAGAGTGCGCAGGAAAGCAGAGAGGGCCAAATTGTGTGGGGCATTTGAAGGGGTTCCAGGAGGCAGTGAGAAGCAGCATCACTTTTCCCCGCTGGCACCTTTGCTGTGGCAGCAAAAGCTGGACGTTTGTCTTTTTTGCTCCAAACAGCGCCGAAAGTGAAAAAAGGTGCTTTTGAGGATAGAGTGCGCAGGAAAGCAGAGAGGGCCAAATTGTCTGGGGCATTTGAAGGGGTTCCAGGAGGCAGTGAGGACCAGCATCACTTTTCCCCGCTGGCACCTTTGCTGTGGCAGCAAAAGCTGGACCTTTGTCTTTTTTGCTCCAAACAGCGCCGAAAGTGAAAAAAGGTGCTTTTGAGGATAGAGTGCGCAGGAAAGCAGAGAGGGCCAAATTGTCTGGGGCATTTGAAGGGGTTCCAGGAGGCAGTGAGGACCAGCATCACATTTCCCCGCTGGCACCTTTGCTGTGGCAGCAAAAGCTGGACGTTTGTCTTTTTTGCTCCAAACAGCGCCGAAAGTGAAAAAAGTTGCTTTTGAGGATAGAGTGCGCAGGAAAGCAGAGAGGGCCAAATTGTCTGGGGCATTTGAAGGGGTTCCAGGAGGCAGTGAGGACCAGCATCACTTTGCCCCGCTGGCACCTTTGCTGTGGCAGCAAAAGCTGGACGTTTGTCTTTTTTGCTCCAAACATCGCCGAAAGTGAAAAAAGGTGCTTTTGAGGATAGCGTGCGCAGGAAAGCAGAGAGGGCCAAATTGTCTGGGGCATTTGAAGGGGTTCCAGGAGGCAGTGAGAAGCAGCATCACTTTTCCCCGCTGGCACCTTTGCTGTGGCAGCAAAAGCTGGACGTTTGTCTTTTTTGCTCCAAACAGCGCTGAAAGTGAAAAAAGGTGCTTTTGAGGATAGAGTGCGCAGGAAAGCAGAGAGGGCCAAATTGTCTGGGGCATTTGAAGGGGTTCGAGGAGGCAGTGAGAAGCAGCATCACTTTTCCCCGCTGGCACCTTTGCTGTGGCAGCAAAAGCTGGACGTTTGTCTTTTTTGCTCCAAACAGCTCCGAAAGTGAAAAAAGGTGCTTTTGAGGATAGAGTGCGCAGGAAAGCAGAGAGGGCCAAATTGTCTGGGGCATTTGAAGGGGTTCCAGGAGGCAGTGAGGACCAGCATCACTTTTCCCCGCTGGCACCTTTGCTGTGGCAGCAAAAGCTGGACGTTTGTCTTTTTTGCTCCAAACAGCGCCGAAAGTGAAAAAAGGTGCTTTTGAGGATAGAGTGCGCAGGAAAGCAGAGAGGGCCAAATTGTCTGGGGCATTTGAAGGGGTTCCAGGAGGCAGTGAGGACCAGCATCACTTTTCCCCGCTGGCACCTTTGCTGTGGCAGCAAAAGCTGGACGTTTGTCTTTTTTGCTCCAAACAGCGCCGAAAGTGAAAAAAGGTGCTTTTGAGGATAGAGTGCGCAGGAAAGCAGAGAGGGCCAAATTGTCTGGGGCATTTGAAGGGGTTCGAGGAGGCAGTGAGAAGCAGCATCACTTTTCCCCGCTGGCACCTTTGCTGTGGCAGCAAAAGCTGGACGTTTGTCTTTTTTGCTCCAAACAGCGCCGAAAGTGAAAAAAGGTGCTTTTGAGGATAGAGTGCGCAGGAAAGCAGAGAGGGCCAAATTGTCTGGGGCATTTGAAGGGGTTCCAGGAGGCAGTGAGGACCAGCATCACTTTTCCCCGCTGGCACCTTTGCTGTGGCAGCAAAAGCTGGACGTTTGTCTTTTTTGCTCCAAACAGCGCCGAAAGTGAAAAAAGGTGCTTTTGAGGATAGCGTGCGCAGGAAAGCAGAGAGGGCCAAATTGTCTGGGGCATTTGAAGGGGTTCCAGGAGGCAGTGAGAAGCAGCATCACTTTTCCCCGCTGGCACCTTTGCTGTGGCAGCAAAAGCTGGACGTTTGTCTTTTTTGCTCCAAACAGCGCCGAAAGTGAAAAAAGGTGCTTTTGAGGATAGAGTGCGCAGGAAAGCAGAGAGGGCCAAATTGTCTGCGGCATTTGAAGGGGTTCCAGGAGGCAGTGAGAAGCAGCATCACTTTTCCCCGCTGGCACCTTTGCTGTGGCAGCAAAAGCTGGACGTTTGTCTTTTTTGCTCCAAACAGCGCCGAAAGTGAAAAAAGGTGCTTTTGAGGATAGAGTGCGCAGGAAAGCAGAGAGGGCCAAATTGTCTGGGGCATTTGAAGGGGTTCCAGGAGGCAGTGAGGACCAGCATCACTTTTCCCCGCTGGCACCTTTGCTGTGGCAGCAAAAGCTGGACGTTTGTCTTTTTTGCTCCCAACAGCGCCGAAAGTGAAAAAAGGTGCTTTTGAGGATAGAGTGCGCAGGAAAGCAGAGAGGGCCAAATTGTCTGGGGCATTTGAAGGGGTTCCAGGAGGCAGTGAGGACCAGCATCACTTTTCCCCGCTGGCACCTTTGCTGTGTCAGCAAAAGCTGGACGTTTGTCTTTTTTGCTCCAAACAGCGCCGAAAGTGAAAAAAGGTGCTTTTGAGGATAGAGTGCGCAGGAAAGCAGAGAGGGCCAAATTGTCTGGGGCATTTGAAGGGGTTCCAGGAGGCAGTGAGGACCAGCATCACATTTCCCCGCTGGCTCCTTTGCTGTGGCAGCAAAAGCTGGACGTTTGTCTTTTTTGCTCCAAACAGCTCCGAAAGTGAAAAAAGGTGCTTTTGAGGATAGAGTGCGCAGGAAAGCAGAGAGGGCCAAATTTTGTGGGGCATTTGAAGGGGTTCCAGGAGGCAGTGAGAAGCAGCATCACTTTTCCCCGCTGGCACCTTTGCTGTGGCAGCAAAAGCTGGACGTTTGTCTTTTTTGCTCCAAACAGCGCCGAAAGTGAAAAAAGGTGCTTTTGAGGATAGAGTGCGCAGGAAAGCAGAGAGGGCCAAATTGTCTGGGGCATTTGAAGGGGTTCCAGGAGGCAGTGAGGACCAGCATCACTTTTCCCCTCTGGCACCTTTGCTGTGGCAGCAAAAGCTTGACGTTTGTCTTTTTTGCTCCAAACAGCGCCGAAAGTGAAAAAAGGTGCTTTTGAGGATAGCGTGCGCAGGAAAGCAGAGAGGGCCAAATTGTCTGGGGCATTTGAAGGGGTTCCAGGAGGCAGTGAGAAGCAGCATCACTTTTCCCCGCTGGCACCTTTGCTGTGGCAGCAAAAGCTGGACGTTTGTCTTTTTTGCTCCAAACAGCGCCGAAAGTGAAAAAAGGTGCTTTTGAGGATAGAGTGCGCAGGAAAGCAGAGAGGGCCAAATTGTCTGGGGCATTTGAAGGGGTTCCAGGAGGCAGTGAGGACCAGCATCACTTTTCCCCGCTGGCACCTTTGCTGTGGCAGCAAAAGCTGGACGTTTGTCTTTTTTGCTCCAAACAGCGCCGAAAGTGAAAAAAGGTGCTTTTGAGGATAGAGTGCGCAGGAAAGCAGAGAGGGCCAAATTGTGTGGGGCATTTGAAGGGGTTCCAGGAGGCAGTGAGGACCAGCATCACATTTCCCCGCTGGCACCTTTGCTGTGGCAGCAAAAGCTGGACGTTTGTCTTTTTGCTCCAAACAGCGCCGAAAGTGAAAAAAGTTGCTTTTGAGGATAGAGTGCGCAGGAAAGCAGAGAGGGCCAAATTGTCTGGGGCATTTGAAGGGGTTCCAGGAGGCAGTGAGGACCAGCATCACTTTGCCCCGCTGGCACCTTTGCTGTGGCATCAAAAGCTGGACGTTTGTCTTTTTTGCTCCAAACAGCGCCGAAAGTGAAAAAAGTTGCTTTTGAGGATAGAGTGCGCAGGAAAGCAGAGAGGGCCAAATTGTCTGGGGCATTTGAAGGGGTTCCAGGAGGCAGTGAGAAGCAGCATCACTTTTCCCCGCTGGCACCTTTGCTGTGGCAGCAAAAGCTGGACGTTTGTCTTTTTTGCTCCAAACAGCGCCGAAAGTGAAAAAAGGTGCTTTTGAGGATAGCGTGCGCAGGAAAGCAGAGAGGGCCAAATTGTCTGGGGCATTTGAAGGGGTTCCAGGAGGCAGTGAGAAGCAGCATCACTTTTCCCCGCTGGCACCTTTGCTGTGGCAGCAAAAGCTGGACCTTTGTCTTTTTTGCTCCAAACAGCGCCGAAAGTGAAAAAAGGTGCTTTTGAGGATAGAGTGCGCAGGAAAGCAGAGAGGGCCAAATTGTCTGGGGCATTTGAAGGGGTTCAGGAGGCAGTGAGGACCAGCATCACATTTCCCCGCTGGCACCTTTGCTGTGGCAGCAAAAGCTGGACGTTTGTCTTTTTTGCTCCAAACAGCGCCGAAAGTGAAAAAAGGTGCTTTTGAGGATAGAGTGCGCAGGAAAGCAGAGAGGGCCAAATTGTCTGGGGCATTTGAAGGGGTTCCAGGAGGCAGTGAGGACCAGCATCACTTTTCCCCGCTGGCACCTTTGCTGTGGCAGCAAAAGCTGGACCTTTGTCTTTTTTGCTCCAAACAGCGCCGAAAGTGAAAAAAGGTGCTTTTGAGGATAGAGTGCGCAGGAAAGCAGAGAGGGCCAAATTGTCTGGGGCATTTGAAGGGGTTCCAGGAGGCAGTGAGGACCAGCATCACTTTTCCCCGCTGGCACCTTTGCTGTGGCAGCAAAAGCTGGACGTTTGTCTTTTTTGCTCCAAACAGCGCCGAAAGTGAAAAAAGGTGCTTTTGAGGATAGAGTGCGCAGGAAAGCAGAGAGGGCCAAATTGTCTGGGGCATTTGAAGGGGTTCCAGGAGGCAGTGAGGACCAGCATCACTTTTCCCCGCTGGCACCTTTGCTGTGGCAGCAAAAGCTGGACGTTTGTCTTTTTTGCTCCAAACAGCGCCGAAAGTGAAAAAAGGTGCTTTTGAGGATAGAGTGCGCAGGAAAGCAGAGAGGGCCAAATTGTCTGCGGCATTTGAAGGGGTTCCAGGAGGCAGTGAGAAGCAGCATCACTTTTCCCCGCTGGCACCTTTGCTGTGGCAGCAAAAGCTGGACGTTTGTCTTTTTTGCTCCAAACAGCGCCGAAAGTGAAAAAAGGTGCTTTTGAGGATAGAGTGCGCAGGAAAGCAGAGAGGGCCAAATTGTCTGGGGCATTTGAAGGGGTTCCAGGAGGCAGTGAGGACCAGCATCACTTTTCCCCGCTGGCACCTTTGCTGTGGCAGCAAAAGCTGGACGTTTGTCTTTTTTGCTCCAAACAGCGCCGAAAGTGAAAAAAGGTGCTTTTGAGGATAGAGTGCGCAGGAAAGCAGAGAGGGCCAAATTGTCTGGGGCATTTGAAGGGGTTCGAGGAGGCAGTGAGGACCAGCATCACTTTCCCCGCTGGCACCTTTGCTGTGGCAGCAAAAGCTGGACGTTTGTCTTTTTTGCTCCAAACAGCGCCGAAAGTGAAAAAAGGTGCTTTTGAGGATAGAGTGCGCAGGAAAGCAGAGAGGGCCAAATTGTCTGGGGCATTTGAAGGGGTTCCAGGAGGCAGTGAGAAGCAGCATCACTTTGCCCCGCTGGCACCTTTGCTGTGGCAGCAAAAGCTGGACGTTTGTCTTTTTTGCTCCAAACAGCGCCGAAAGTGAAAAAAAGGTGCTTTTGAGGATAGAGTGCGCAGGAAAGCAGAGAGGGCCAAATTGTCTGGGGCATTTGAAGGGGTTCCAGGAGGCAGTGAGGACCAGCATCACTTTTCCCCGCTGGCACCTTTGCTGTGGCAGCAAAAGCTGGACGTTTGTCTTTTTTGCTCCAAACAGCTCCGAAAGTGAAAAAAGGTGCTTTTGAGGATAGAGTGCGCAGGAAAGCAGAGAGGGCCAAATTGTCTGGGGCATTTGAAGGGGTTCCAGGAGGCAGTGAGGACCAGCATCACTTTTCCCCGCTGGCACCTTTGCTGTGGCAGCAAAAGCTGGACGTTTGTCTTTTTTGCTCCAAACAGCGCCGAAAGTGAAAAAAGGTGCTTTTGAGGATAGAGTGCGCAGGAAAGCAGAGAGGGCCAAATTGTCTGGGGCATTTGAAGGGGTTCCAGGAGGCAGTGAGAAGCAGCATCACTTTTCCCCGCTGGCACCTTTGCTGTGGCAGCAAAAGCTGGACGTTTGTCTTTTTTGCTCCAAACAGCGCCGAAAGTGAAAAAAGGTGCTTTTGAGGATAGAGTGCGCAGGAAAGCAGAGAGGGCCAAATTGTCTGGGGCATTTGAAGGGGTCAGGAGGCAGTGAGAAGCAGCATCACTTTTCCCCGCTGGCACCTTTGCTGTGGCAGCAAAAGCTGGACGTTTGTCTTTTTTGCTCCAAACAGCGCCGAAAGTGAAAAAAGGTGCTTTTGAGGATAGAGTGCGCAGGAAAGCAGAGAGGGCCAAATTGTCTGGGGCATTTGAAGGGGTTCCAGGAGGCAGTGAGGACCAGCATCACTTTTCCCCGCTGGCACCTTTGCTGTGGCAGCAAAAGCTGGACGTTTGTCTTTTTTGCTCCAAACAGCGCCGAAAGTGAAAAAAGGTGCTTTTGAGGATAGAGTGCGCAGGAAAGCAGAGAGGGCCAAATTGTCTGGGGCATTTGAAGGGGTTCCAGGAGGCAGTGAGAAGCAGCATCACTTTTCCCCGCTGGCACCTTTGCTGTGGCAGCAAAAGCTGGACGTTTGTCTTTTTTGCTCCAAACAGCGCCGAAAGTGAAAAAAGGTGCATTTGAGGATAGCGTGCGCAGGAAAGCAGAGAGGGCCAAATTGTCTGGGGCATTTGAAGGGGTTCCAGGAGGCAGTGAGGACCAGCATCACTTTTCCCCGCTGGCACCTTTGCTGTGGCAGCAAAGCTGGACGTTTGTCTTTTTTGCTCCAAACAGCGCCGAAAGTGAAAAAAGGTGCTTTTGAGGATAGAGTGCGCAGGAAAGCAGAGAGGGCCAAATTGTCTGGGGCATTTGAAGGGGTTCCAGGAGGCAGTGAGAAGCAGCATCACTTTTCCCCGCTGGCACCTTTGCTGTGGCAGCAAAAGCTGGACGTTTGTCTTTTTTGCTCCAAACAGCGCCGAAAGTGAAAAAAGGGTCTTTTGAGGATAGACTTTTCAGGAAAGCAGAGAGGGCCAAATTGTCTGGGGCATTTGAAGGGGTTCCAGGAGGCAGTGAGGACCAGCATCACTTTTCCCCGCTGGCACCTTTGCTGTGGCAGCAAAAGCTGGACGTTTGTCTTTTTTGCTCCAAACAGCGCCGAAAGTGAAAAAAGGTGCTTTTGAGGATAGAGTGCGCAGGAAAGCAGAGAGGGCCAAATTGTCTGGGGCATTTGAAGGGGTTCCAGGAGGCAGTGAGGACCAGCATCACTTTTCCCCGCTGGCACCTTTGCTGTGGCAGCAAAAGCTGGACGTTTGTCTTTTTTGCTCCAAACAGCGCCGAAAGTGAAAAAAGGTGCATTTGAGGATAGCGTGCGCAGGAAAGCAGAGAGGGCCAAATTGTCTGGGGCATTTGAAGGGGTTCCAGGAGGCAGTGAGAAGCAGCATCACTTTTCCCCGCTGGCACCTTTGCTGTGGCAGCAAAAGCTGGACGTTTGTCTTTTTTGCTCCAAACAGCGCCGAAAGTGAAAAAAGGTGCTTTTGAGGATAGAATTTTCAGGAAAGCAGAGAGGGCCAAATTGTCTGGGGCATTTGAAGGGGTTCCAGGAGGCAGTGAGAAGCAGCATCACTTTTCCCCGCTGGCACCTTTGCTGTGGCAGCAAAAGCTGGACGTTTGTCTTTTTTGCTCCAAACAGCGCCGAAAGTGAAAAAAGGTGCTTTTGAGGATAGAGTGCGCAGGAAAGCAGAGAGGGCCAAATTGTCTGGGGCATTTGAAGGGGTTCCAGGAGGCAGTGAGGACCAGCATCACTTTTCCCCGCTGGCACCTTTGCTGTGGCAGCAAAAGCTGGACGTTTGTCTTTTTTGCTCCAAACAGCGCCGAAAGTGAAAAAAGGTGCATTTGAGGATAGCGTGCGCAGGAAAGCAGAGAGGGCCAAATTGTCTGGGGCATTTGAAGGGGTTCCAGGAGGCAGTGAGAAGCAGCATCACTTTTCCCCGCTGGCACCTTTGCTGTGGCAGCAAAAGCTGGACGTTTGTCTTTTTTGCTCCAAACAGCGCCGAAAGTGAAAAAAGGTGCTTTTGAGGATAGAATTTTCAGGAAAGCAGAGAGGGCCAAATTGTGTGGGGCATTTGAAGGGGTTCCAGGAGGCAGTGAGAAGCAGCATCACTTTTCCCCGCTGGCACCTTTGCTGTGGCAGCAAAAGCTGGACGTTTGTCTTTTTTGCTCCAAACAGCGCCGAAAGTGAAAAAAGGTGCTTTTGAGGATAGAGTGCGCAGGAAAGCAGAGAGGGCCAAATTGTCTGGGGCATTTGAAGGGGTTCCAGGAGGCAGTGAGAAGCAGCATCACTTTTCCCCGCTGGCACCTTTGCTGTGGCAGCAAAAGCTGGACGTTTGTCTTTTTTGCTCCAAACAGCGCCGAAAGTGAAAAAAGGTGCTTTTGAGGACAGAGTGCGCAGGAAAGCAGAGAGGGCCAAATTGTCTGGGGCATTTGAAGGGGTTCCAGGAGGCAGTGAGGACCAGCATCACTTTTCCCCGCTGGCACCTTTGCTGTGGCAGCAAAAGCTGGACGTTTGTCTTTTTTGCTCCAAACAGCGCCGAAAGTGAAAAAAGGGTCTTTTGAGGATAGAGTGCGCAGGAAAGCAGAGAGGGCCAAATTTTGTGGGGCATTTGAAGGGGTTCCAGGAGGCAGTGAGAAGCAGCATCACTTTTCCCCGCTGGCACCTTTGCTGTGGCAGCAAAAGCTGGACGTTTGTCTTTTTTGCTCCAAACAGCGCCGAAAGTGAAAAAAGGTGCTTTTGAGGATAGAGTGCGCAGGAAAGCAGAGAGGGCCAAATTGTCTGGGGCATTTGAAGGGGTTCCAGGAGGCAGTGAGGACCAGCATCACTTTTCCCCGCTGGCACCTTTGCTGCGGCAGCAAAAGCTGGACGTTTGTCTTTTTTGCTCCAAACAGCGCCGAAAGTGAAAAAAGGTGCATTTGAGGATAGCGTGCGCAGGAAAGCAGAGAGGGCCAAATTGTCTGGGGCATTTGAAGGGGTTCCAGGAGGCAGTGAGAAGCAGCATCACTTTTCCCCGCTGGCACCTTTGCTGTGGCAGCAAAAGCTGGACGTTTGTCTTTTTTGCTCCAAACAGCGCCGAAAGTGAAAAAAGGTGCTTTTGAGGATAGCGTGCGCAGGAAAGCAGAGAGGGCCAAATTGTCTGGGGCATTTGAAGGGGTTCCAGGAGGCAGTGAGGACCAGCATCACTTTTCCCCGCTGGCACCTTTGCTGTGGCAGCAAAAGCTGGACGTTTGTCTTTTTTGCTCCAAACAGCGCCGAAAGTGAAAAAAGGTGCTTTTGAGGATAGAGTGCGCAGGAAAGCAGAGAGGGCCAAATTGTCTGGGGCATTTGAAGGGGTTCCAGGAGGCAGTGAGAAGCAGCATCACTTTTCCCCGCTGGCACCTTTGCTGTGGCAGCAAAAGCTGGACGTTTGTCTTTTTTGCTCCAAACAGCGCCGAAAGTGAAAAAAGGTGCTTTTGAGGATAGAGTGCGCAGGAAAGCAGAGAGGGCCAAATTGTCTGGGGCATTTGAAGGGGTTCCAGGAGGCAGTGAGAAGCAGCATCACTTTTCCCCGCTGGCACCTTTGCTGTGGCAGCAAAAGCTGGACGTTTGTCTTTTTTGCTCCAAACAGCGCCGAAAGTGAAAAAAGGTGCTTTTCAGGATAGCGTGCGCAGGAAAGCAGAGAGGGCCAAATTGTCTGGGGCATTTGAAGGGGTTCCAGGAGGCAGTGAGGACCAGCATCACTTTTCCCCGCTGGCACCTTTGCTGTGGCAGCAAAAGCTGGACGTTTGTCTTTTTTGCTCCAAACAGCGCCGAAAGTGAAAAAAGGTGCTTTTGAGGATAGAGTGCGCAGGAAAGCAGAGAGGGCCAAATTGTCTGGGGCATTTGAAGGGGTTCCAGGAGGCACTGAGAAGCAGCATCACTTTTCCCCGCTGGCACCTTTGCTGTGGCAGCAAAAGCTGGACGTTTGTCTTTTTTGCTCCAAACAGCGCCGAAAGTGAAAAAAGGGTCTTTTGAGGATAGCGTGCGCAGGAAAGCAGAGAGGGCCAAATTGTCTGGGGCATTTGAAGGGGTTCCAGGAGGCAGTGAGGACCAGCATCACTTTTCCCCGCTGGCACCTTTGCTGTGGCAGCAAAAGCTGGACGTTTGTCTTTTTTGCTCCAAACAGCGCCGAAAGTGAAAAAAGGTGCTTTTGAGGATAGAGTGCGCAGGAAAGCAGAGAGGGCCAAATTGTCTGGGGCATTTGAAGGGGTTCCAGGAGGCAGTGAGAAGCAGCATCACTTTTCCCCGCTGGCACCTTTGCTGTGGCAGCAAAAGCTGGACGTTTGTCTTTTTTGCTCCAAACAGCGCCGAAAGTGAAAAAAGCTGCTTTTGAGGATAGAGTGCGCAGGAAAGCAGAGAGGGCCAAATTGTCTGGGGCATTTGAAGGGGTTCCAGGAGGCAGTGAGAAGCAGCATCACTTTTCCCCGCTGGCACCTTTGCTGTGGCAGCAAAAGCTGGACGTTTGTCTTTTTTGCTCCAAACAGCGCCGAAAGTGAAAAAAGGTGCTTTTCAGGATAGCGTGCGCAGGAAAGCAGAGAGGGCCAAATTGTCTGGGGCATTTGAAGGGGTTCCAGGAGGCAGTGAGGACCAGCATCACTTTTCCCCGCTGGCACCTTTGCTGTGGCAGCAAAAGCTGGACGTTTGTCTTTTTTGCTCCAAACAGCGCCGAAAGTGAAAAAAGGTGCTTTTGAGGATAGAGTGCGCAGGAAAGCAGAGAGGGCCAAATTGTCTGGGGCATTTGAAGGGGTTCCAGGAGGCAGTGAGAAGCAGCATCACTTTTCCCCGCTGGCACCTTTGCTGTGGCAGCAAAAGCTGGACGTTTGTCTTTTTTGCTCCAAACAGCGCCGAAAGTGAAAAAAGGGTCTTTTGAGGATAGAGTGCGCAGGAAAGCAGAGAGGGCCAAATTGTCTGGGGCATTTGAAGGGGTTCCAGGAGGCAGTGAGAAGCAGCATCACTTTTCCCCGCTGGCACCTTTGCTGTGGCAGCAAAAGCTGGACGTTTGTCTTTTTTGCTCCAAACAGCGCCGAAAGTGAAAAAAGGTGCTTTTGAGGATAGAGTGCGCAGGAAAGCAGAGAGGGCCAAATTGTCTGGGGCATTTGAAGGGGTTCCAGGAGGCAGTGAGGACCAGCATCACTTTTCCCCGCTGGCACCTTTGCTGCGGCAGCAAAAGCTGGACGTTTGTCTTTTTTGCTCCAAACAGCGCCGAAAGTGAAAAAAGGTGCATTTGAGGATAGCGTGCGCAGGAAAGCAGAGAGGGCCAAATTGTCTGGGGCATTTGAAGGGGTTCCAGGAGGCAGTGAGAAGCAGCATCACTTTTCCCCGCTGGCACCTTTGCTGTGGCAGCAAAAGCTGGACGTTTGTCTTTTTTGCTCCAAACAGCGCCGAAAGTGAAAAAAGGTGCTTTTGAGGATAGCGTGCGCAGGAAAGCAGAGAGGGCCAAATTGTCTGGGGCATTTGAAGGGGTTCCAGGAGGCAGTGAGGACCAGCATCACTTTTCCCCGCTGGCACCTTTGCTGTGGCAGCAAAAGCTGGACGTTTGTCTTTTTTGCTCCAAACAGCGCCGAAAGTGAAAAAAGGTGCTTTTGAGGATAGAGTGCGCAGGAAAGCAGAGAGGGCCAAATTGTCTGGGGCATTTGAAGGGGTTCCAGGAGGCAGTGAGAAGCAGCATCACTTTTCCCCGCTGGCACCTTTGCTGTGGCAGCAAAAGCTGGACGTTTGTCTTTTTTGCTCCAAACAGCGCCGAAAGTGAAAAAAGGTGCTTTTGAGGATAGAGTGCGCAGGAAAGCAGAGAGGGCCAAATTGTCTGGGGCATTTGAAGGGGTTCCAGGAGGCAGTGAGAAGCAGCATCACTTTTCCCCGCTGGCACCTTTGCTGTGGCAGCAAAAGCTGGACGTTTGTCTTTTTTGCTCCAAACAGCGCCGAAAGTGAAAAAAGGTGCTTTTCAGGATAGCGTGCGCAGGAAAGCAGAGAGGGCCAAATTGTCTGGGGCATTTGAAGGGGTTCCAGGAGGCAGTGAGGACCAGCATCACTTTTCCCCGCTGGCACCTTTGCTGTGGCAGCAAAAGCTGGACGTTTGTCTTTTTTGCTCCAAACAGCGCCGAAAGTGAAAAAAGGTGCTTTTGAGGATAGAGTGCGCAGGAAAGCAGAGAGGGCCAAATTGTCTGGGGCATTTGAAGGGGTTCCAGGAGGCAGTGAGAAGCAGCATCACTTTTCCCCGCTGGCACCTTTGCTGTGGCAGCAAAAGCTGGACGTTTGTCTTTTTTGCTCCAAACAGCGCCGAAAGTGAAAAAAGGGTCTTTTGAGGATAGCGTGCGCAGGAAAGCAGAGAGGGCCAAATTGTCTGGGGCATTTGAAGGGGTTCCAGGAGGCAGTGAGGACCAGCATCACTTTTCCCCGCTGGCACCTTTGCTGTGGCAGCAAAAGCTGGACGTTTGTCTTTTTTGCTCCAAACAGCGCCGAAAGTGAAAAAAGGTGCTTTTGAGGATAGAGTGCGCAGGAAAGCAGAGAGGGCCAAATTGTCTGGGGCATTTGAAGGGGTTCCAGGAGGCAGTGAGAAGCAGCATCACTTTTCCCCGCTGGCACCTTTGCTGTGGCAGCAAAAGCTGGACGTTTGTCTTTTTTGCTCCAAAGAGTGCCGAAAGTGAAAAAAGGTGCTTTTGAGGATAGAGTGCGCAGGAAAGCAGAGAGGGCCAAATTGTCTGGGGCATTTGAAGGGGTTCCAGGAGGCAGTGAGGACCAGCATCACATTTCCCCGCTGGCACCTTTGCTGTGGCAGCAAAAGCTGGACGTCTGTCTTTTTTGCTCCAAACAGCGCCGAAAGTGAAAAAAGTTGCTTTTGAGGATAGAGTGCGCAGGAAAGCAGAGAGGGCCAAATTTTGTGGGGCATTTGAAGGGGTTCCAGGAGGCAGTGAGAAGCAGCATCACTTTTCCCCGCTGGCACCTTTGCTGTGGCAGCAAAAGCTGGACGTTTGTCTTTTTTGCTCCAAACAGCGCCGAAAGTGAAAAAAGGTGCTTTTGAGGATAGAGTGCGCAGGAAAGCAGAGAGGGCCAAATTGTCTGGGGCATTTGAAGGGGTTCCAGGAGGCAGTGAGGACCAGCATCACTTTTCCCCGCTGGCACCTTTGCTGTGGCAGCAAAAGCTGGACGTTTGTCTTTTTTGCTCCAAACAGCGCCGAAAGTGAAAAAAGGTGCTTTTGAGGATAGACTTTTCAGGAAAGCAGAGAGGGCCAAATTGTCTGGGGCATTTGAAGGGGTTCCAGGAGGCAGTGAGAAGCAGCATCACTTTTCCCCGCTGGCACCTTTGCTGTGGCAGCAAAAGCTGGACGTTTGTCTTTTTTGTTCCAAACAGCGCCGAAAGTGAAAAAAGGTGCTTTTGAGGATAGAGTGCGCAGGAAAGCAGAGAGGGCCAAATTGTCTGGGGCATTTGAAGGGGTTCCAGGAGGCAGTGAGGACCAGCATCACTTTTCCCCGCTGGCACCTTTGCTGTGGCAGCAAAAGCTGGACGTTTGTCTTTTTTGCTCCAAACAGCGCCGAAAGTGAAAAAAGGTGCTTTTGAGGATAGAGTGCGCAGGAAAGCAGAGAGGGCCAAATTGTCTGGGGCATTTGAAGGGGTTCGAGAAGGCAGTGAGAAGCAGCATCACTTTTCCCCGCTGGCACCTTTGCTGTGGCAGCAAAAGCTGGACGTTTGTCTTTTTTGCTCCAAACAGCGCCAAAAGTGAAAAAAGGTGCTTTTGAGGATAGCGTGCGCAGGAAAGCAGAGAGGGCCAAATTGTCTGGGGCATTTGAAGGGGTTCCAGGAGGCAGTGAGGACCAGCATCACTTTTCCCCGCTGGCACCTTTGCTGTGGCAGCAAAAGCTGGACGTTTGTCTTTTTTGCTCCAAACAGCGCCGAAAGTGAAAAAAGGTGCTTTTGAGGATAGAGTGCGCAGGAAAGCAGAGAGGGCCAAATTGTGTGGGGCATTTGAAGGGGTTCCAGGAGGCAGTGAGAAGCAGCATCACTTTTCCCCGCTGGCACCTTTGCTGTGGCAGCAAAAGCTGGACGTTTGTCTTTTTTGCTCCAAACAGCGCCGAAAGTGAAAAAAGCTGCTTTTGAGGATAGAGTGCGCAGGAAAGCAGAGAGGGCCAAATTGTCTGGGGCATTTGAAGGGGTTCCAGGAGGCAGTGAGGACCAGCATCACTTTTCCCCGCTGGCACCTTTGCTGTGGCAGCAAAAGCTGGACGTTTGTCTTTTTTGCTCCAAACAGCTCCGAAAGTGAAAAAAGTTGCTTTTGAGGATAGAGTGCGCAGGAAAGCAGAGAGGGCCAAATTGTCTGGGGCATTTGAAGGGGTTCGAGAAGGCAGTGAGAAGCAGCATCACTTTTCCCCGCTGGCACCTTTGCTGTGGCAGCAAAAGCTGGACGTTTGTCTTTTTTGCTCCAAACAGCGCCGGAAGTGAAAAAAGGTGCTTTTGAGGATAGCGTGCGCAGGAAAGCAGAGAGGGCCAAATTGTCTGGGGCATTTGAAGGGGTTCCAGGAGGCAGTGAGGACCAGCATCACTTTTCCCCGCTGGCACCTTTGCTGTGGCAGCAAAAGCTGGACGTTTGTCTTTTTTGCTCCAAACAGCGCCGAAAGTGAAAAAAGCTGCTTTTGAGGATAGAGTGCGCAGGAAAGCAGAGAGGGCCAAATTGTCTGGGGCATTTGAAGGGGTTCCAGGAGGCAGTGAGAAGCAGCATCACTTTTCCCCGCTGGCACCTTTGCTGTGGCAGCAAAAGCTGGACGTTTGTCTTTTTTGCTCCAAACAGCGCCGAAAGTGAAAAAAGGGTCTTTTGAGGATAGCGTGCGCAGGAAAGCAGAGAGGGCCAAATTGTCTGGGGCATTTGAAGGGGTTCCAGGAGGCAGTGAGGACCAGCATCACTTTTCCCCGCTGGCACCTTTGCTGTGGCAGCAAAAGCTGGACGTTTGTCTTTTTTGCTCCAAACAGCGCCGAAAGTGAAAAAAGGTGCTTTTGAGGATAGAGTGCGCAGGAAAGCAGAGAGGGCCAAATTGTCTGGGGCATTTGAAGGGGTTCCAGGAGGCACTGAGAAGCAGCATCACTTTTCCCCGCTGGCACCTTTGCTGTGGCAGCAAAAGCTGGACGTTTGTCTTTTTTGCTCCAAAGAGTGCCGAAAGTGAAAAAAGGTGCTTTTGAGGATAGAGTGCGCAGGAAAGCAGAGAGGGCCAAATTGTCTGGGGCATTTGAAGGGGTTCCAGGAGGCAGTGAGGACCAGCGTCACATTTCCCCGCTGGCACCTTTGCTGTGGCAGCAAAAGCTGGACGTCTGTCTTTTTTGCTCCAAACAGCGCCGAAAGTGAAAAAAGGTGCTTTTGAGGATAGAGTGCGCAGGAAAGCAGAGAGGGCCAAATTTTGTGGGGCATTTGAAGGGGTTCCAGGAGGCAGTGAGAAGCAGCATCACTTTTCCCCGCTGGCACCTTTGCTGTGGCAGCAAAAGCTGGACGTTTGTCTTTTTTGCTCCAAACAGCGACGAAAGTGAAAAAAGGTGCTTTTGAGGATAGAGTGCGCAGGAAAGCAGAGAGGGCCAAATTGTCTGGGGCATTTGAAGGGGTTCCAGGAGGCAGTGAGGACCAGCATCACTTTTCCCCGCTGGCACCTTTGCTGTGGCAGCAAAAGCTGGACGTTTGTCTTTTTTGCTCCAAACAGCGCCGAAAGTGAAAAAAGGTGCTTTTGAGGATAGAGTGCGCAGGAAAGCAGAGAGGGCCAAATTGTCTGGGGCATTTGAAGGGGTTCGAGAAGGCAGTGAGAAGCAGCATCACTTTTCCCCGCTGGCACCTTTGCTGTGGCAGCAAAAGCTGGACGTTTGTCTTTTTTGCTCCAAACAGCGCCAAAAGTGAAAAAAGGTGCTTTTGAGGATAGCGTGCGCAGGAAAGCAGAGAGGGCCAAATTGTCTGGGGCATTTGAAGGGGTTCCAGGAGGCAGTGAGGACCAGCATCACTTTTCCCCGCTGGCACCTTTGCTGTGGCAGCAAAAGCTGGACGTTTGTCTTTTTTGCTCCAAACAGCGCCGAAAGTGAAAAAAGGTGCTTTTGAGGATAGAGTGCGCAGGAAAGCAGAGAGGGCCAAATTGTGTGGGGCATTTGAAGGGGTTCCAGGAGGCAGTGAGAAGCAGCATCACTTTTCCCCGCTGGCACCTTTGCTGTGGCAGCAAAAGCTGGACGTTTGTCTTTTTTGCTCCAAACAGCGCCGAAAGTGAAAAAAGGTGCTTTTGAGGATAGAGTGCGCAGGAAAGCAGAGAGGGCCAAATTGTCTGGGGCATTTGAAGGGGTTCCAGGAGGCAGTGAGAAGCAGCATCACTTTTCCCCGCTGGCACCTTTGCTGTGGCAGCAAAAGCTGGACGTTTGTCTTTTTTGCTCCAAACAGCTCCGAAAGTGAAAAAAGTTGCTTTTGAGGATAGAGTGCGCAGGAAAGCAGAGAGGGCCAAATTGTCTGGGGCATTTGAAGGGGTTCGAGAAGGCAGTGAGAAGCAGCATCACTTTTCCCCGCTGGCACCTTTGCTGTGGCAGCAAAAGCTGGACGTTTGTCTTTTTTGCTCCAAACAGCGCCGAAAGTGAAAAAAGGTGCTTTTGAGGATAGCGTGCGCAGGAAAGCAGAGAGGGCCAAATTGTCTGGGGCATTTGAAGGGGTTCCAGGAGGCAGTGAGGACCAGCATCACTTTTCCCCGCTGGCACCTTTGCTGTGGCAGCAAAAGCTGGACGTTTGTCTTTTTTGCTCCAAACAGCGCCGAAAGTGAAAAAAGGTGCTTTTGAGGATAGAGTGCGCAGGAAAGCAGAGAGGGCCAAATTTTGTGGGGCATTTGAAGGGGTTCCAGGAGGCAGTGAGAAGCAGCATCACTTTTCCCCGCTGGCACCTTTGCTGTGGCAGCAAAAGCTGGACGTTTGTCTTTTTTGCTCCAAACAGCGCCGAAAGTGAAAAAAGGTGCTTTTGAGGATAGAGTGCGCAGGAAAGCAGAGAGGGCCAAATTGTCTGGGGCATTTGAAGGGGTTCCAGGAGGCAGTGAGGACCAGCATCACTTTTCCCCGCTGGCACCTTTGCTGTGGCAGCAAAAGCTGGACGTTTGTCTTTTTTGCTCCAAACAGCGCCGAAAGTGAAAAAAGGTGCTTTTGAGGATAGACTTTTCAGGAAAGCAGAGAGGGCCAAATTTTGTGGGGCATTTGAAGGGGTTCCAGGAGGCAGTGAGAAGCAGCATCACTTTTCCCCGCTGGCACCTTTGCTGTGGCAGCAAAAGCTGGACGTTTGTCTTTTTTGCTCCAAACAGCGCCGAAAGTGAAAAAAGCTGCTTTTGAGGATAGAGTGCGCAGGAAAGCAGAGAGGGCCAAATTGTCTGGGGCATTTGAAGGGGTTCCAGGAGGCAGTGAGGACCAGCATCACTTTTCCCCGCTGGCACCTTTGCTGTGGCAGCAAAAGCTGGACGTTTGTCTTTTTTGCTCCAAACAGCTCCGAAAGTGAAAAAAGTTGCTTTTGAGGATAGAGTGCGCAGGAAAGCAGAGAGGGCCAAATTGTCTGGGGCATTTGAAGGGGTTCGAGAAGGCAGTGAGAAGCAGCATCACTTTTCCCCGCTGGCACCTTTGCTGTGGCAGCAAAAGCTGGACGTTTGTCTTTTTTGCTCCAAACAGCGCCGGAAGTGAAAAAAGGTGCTTTTGAGGATAGCGTGCGCAGGAAAGCAGAGAGGGCCAAATTGTCTGGGGCATTTGAAGGGGTTCCAGGAGGCAGTGAGGACCAGCATCACTTTTCCCCGCTGGCACCTTTGCTGTGGCAGCAAAAGCTGGACGTTTGTCTTTTTTGCTCCAAACAGCGCCGAAAGTGAAAAAAGCTGCTTTTGAGGATAGAGTGCGCAGGAAAGCAGAGAGGGCCAAATTGTCTGGGGCATTTGAAGGGGTTCCAGGAGGCAGTGAGAAGCAGCATCACTTTTCCCCGCTGGCACCTTTGCTGTGGCAGCAAAAGCTGGACGTTTGTCTTTTTTGCTCCAAACAGCGCCGAAAGTGAAAAAAGGGTCTTTTGAGGATAGCGTGCGCAGGAAAGCAGAGAGGGCCAAATTGTCTGGGGCATTTGAAGGGGTTCCAGGAGGCAGTGAGGACCAGCATCACTTTTCCCCGCTGGCACCTTTGCTGTGGCAGCAAAAGCTGGACGTTTTTCTTTTTTGCTCCAAACAGCGCCGAAAGTTAAAAAAGGTGCTTTTGAGGATAGAGTGCGCAGGAAAGCAGAGAGGGCCAAATTGTCTGGGGCATTTGAAGGGGTTCCAGGAGGCACTGAGAAGCAGCATCACTTTTCCCCGCTGGCACCTTTGCTGTGGCAGCAAAAGCTGGACGTTTGTCTTTTTTGCTCCAAAGAGTGCCGAAAGTGAAAAAAGGTGCTTTTGAGGATAGAGTGCGCAGGAAAGCAGAGAGGGCCAAATTGTCTGGGGCATTTGAAGGGGTTCCAGGAGGCAGTGAGGACCAGCGTCACATTTCCCCGCTGGCACCTTTGCTGTGGCAGCAAAAGCTGGACGTCTGTCTTTTTTGCTCCAAACAGCGCCGAAAGTGAAAAAAGGTGCTTTTGAGGATAGAGTGCGCAGGAAAGCAGAGAGGGCCAAATTTTGTGGGGCATTTGAAGGGGTTCCAGGAGGCAGTGAGAAGCAGCATCACTTTTCCCCGCTGGCACCTTTGCTGTGGCAGCAAAAGCTGGACGTTTGTCTTTTTTGCTCCAAACAGCGACGAAAGTGAAAAAAGGTGCTTTTGAGGATAGAGTGCGCAGGAAAGCAGAGAGGGCCAAATTGTCTGGGGCATTTGAAGGGGTTCCAGGAGGCAGTGAGGACCAGCATCACTTTTCCCCGCTGGCACCTTTGCTGTGGCAGCAAAAGCTGGACGTTTGTCTTTTTTGCTCCAAACAGCGCCGAAAGTGAAAAAAGGTGCTTTTGAGGATAGAGTGCGCAGGAAAGCAGAGAGGGCCAAATTGTCTGGGGCATTTGAAGGGGTTCGAGAAGGCAGTGAGAAGCAGCATCACTTTTCCCCGCTGGCACCTTTGCTGTGGCAGCAAAAGCTGGACGTTTGTCTTTTTTGCTCCAAACAGCGCCAAAAGTGAAAAAAGGTGCTTTTGAGGATAGCGTGCGCAGGAAAGCAGAGAGGGCCAAATTGTCTGGGGCATTTGAAGGGGTTCCAGGAGGCAGTGAGGACCAGCATCACTTTTCCCCGCTGGCACCTTTGCTGTGGCAGCAAAAGCTGGACGTTTGTCTTTTTTGCTCCAAACAGCGCCGAAAGTGAAAAAAGGTGCTTTTGAGGATAGAGTGCGCAGGAAAGCAGAGAGGGCCAAATTGTGTGGGGCATTTGAAGGGGTTCCAGGAGGCAGTGAGAAGCAGCATCACTTTTCCCCGCTGGCACCTTTGCTGTGGCAGCAAAAGCTGGACGTTTGTCTTTTTTGCTCCAAACAGCGCCGAAAGTGAAAAAAGGTGCTTTTGAGGATAGAGTGCGCAGGAAAGCAGAGAGGGCCAAATTGTCTGGGGCATTTGAAGGGGTTCCAGGAGGCAGTGAGAAGCAGCATCACTTTTCCCCGCTGGCACCTTTGCTGTGGCAGCAAAAGCTGGACGTTTGTCTTTTTTGCTCCAAACAGCTCCGAAAGTGAAAAAAGTTGCTTTTGAGGATAGAGTGCGCAGGAAAGCAGAGAGGGCCAAATTGTCTGGGGCATTTGAAGGGGTTCGAGAAGGCAGTGAGAAGCAGCATCACTTTTCCCCGCTGGCACCTTTGCTGTGGCAGCAAAAGCTGGACGTTTGTCTTTTTTGCTCCAAACAGCGCCGAAAGTGAAAAAAGGTGCTTTTGAGGATAGCGTGCGCAGGAAAGCAGAGAGGGCCAAATTGTCTGGGGCATTTGAAGGGGTTCCAGGAGGCAGTGAGGACCAGCATCACTTTTCCCCGCTGGCACCTTTGCTGTGGCAGCAAAAGCTGGACGTTTGTCTTTTTTGCTCCAAACAGCGCCGAAAGTGAAAAAAGGTGCTTTTGAGGATAGAGTGCGCAGGAAAGCAGAGAGGGCCAAATTTTGTGGGGCATTTGAAGGGGTTCCAGGAGGCAGTGAGAAGCAGCATCACTTTTCCCCGCTGGCACCTTTGCTGTGGCAGCAAAAGCTGGACGTTTGTCTTTTTTGCTCCAAACAGCGCCGAAAGTGAAAAAAGGTGCTTTTGAGGATAGAGTGCGCAGGAAAGCAGAGAGGGCCAAATTGTCTGGGGCATTTGAAGGGGTTCCAGGAGGCAGTGAGGACCAGCATCACTTTTCCCCGCTGGCACCTTTGCTGTGGCAGCAAAAGCTGGACGTTTGTCTTTTTTGCTCCAAACAGCGCCGAAAGTGAAAAAAGGTGCTTTTGAGGATAGACTTTTCAGGAAAGCAGAGAGGGCCAAATTGTCTGGGGCATTTGAAGGGGTTCCAGGAGGCAGTGAGAAGCAGCATCACTTTTCCCCGCTGGCACCTTTGCTGTGGCAGCAAAAGCTGGACGTTTGTCTTTTTTGTTCCAAACAGCGCCGAAAGTGAAAAAAGGTGCTTTTGAGGATAGAGTGCGCAGGAAAGCAGAGAGGGCCAAATTGTCTGGGGCATTTGAAGGGGTTCCAGGAGGCAGTGAGGACCAGCATCACTTTTCCCCGCTGGCACCTTTGCTGTGGCAGCAAAAGCTGGACGTTTGTCTTTTTTGCTCCAAACAGCGCCGAAAGTGAAAAAAGGTGCTTTTGAGGATAGAGTGCGCAGGAAAGCAGAGAGGGCCAAATTGTCTGGGGCATTTGAAGGGGTTCGAGAAGGCAGTGAGAAGCAGCATCACTTTTCCCCGCTGGCACCTTTGCTGTGGCAGCAAAAGCTGGACGTTTGTCTTTTTTGCTCCAAACAGCGCCAAAAGTGAAAAAAGGTGCTTTTGAGGATAGCGTGCGCAGGAAAGCAGAGAGGGCCAAATTGTCTGGGGCATTTGAAGGGGTTCCAGGAGGCAGTGAGGACCAGCATCACTTTTCCCCGCTGGCACCTTTGCTGTGGCAGCAAAAGCTGGACGTTTGTCTTTTTTGCTCCAAACAGCGCCGAAAGTGAAAAAAGGTGCTTTTGAGGATAGAGTGCGCAGGAAAGCAGAGAGGGCCAAATTGTGTGGGGCATTTGAAGGGGTTCCAGGAGGCAGTGAGAAGCAGCATCACTTTTCCCCGCTGGCACCTTTGCTGTGGCAGCAAAAGCTGGACGTTTGTCTTTTTTGCTCCAAACAGCGCCGAAAGTGAAAAAAGCTGCTTTTGAGGATAGAGTGCGCAGGAAAGCAGAGAGGGCCAAATTGTCTGGGGCATTTGAAGGGGTTCCAGGAGGCAGTGAGGACCAGCATCACTTTTCCCCGCTGGCACCTTTGCTGTGGCAGCAAAAGCTGGACGTTTGTCTTTTTTGCTCCAAACAGCTCCGAAAGTGAAAAAAGTTGCTTTTGAGGATAGAGTGCGCAGGAAAGCAGAGAGGGCCAAATTGTCTGGGGCATTTGAAGGGGTTCGAGAAGGCAGTGAGAAGCAGCATCACTTTTCCCCGCTGGCACCTTTGCTGTGGCAGCAAAAGCTGGACGTTTGTCTTTTTTGCTCCAAACAGCGCCGAAAGTGAAAAAAGGTGCTTTTGAGGATAGCGTGCGCAGGAAAGCAGAGAGGGCCAAATTGTCTGGGGCATTTGAAGGGGTTCCAGGAGGCAGTGAGGACCAGCATCACTTTTCCCCGCTGGCACCTTTGCTGTGGCAGCAAAAGCTGGACGTTTGTCTTTTTTGCTCCAAACAGCGCCGAAAGTGAAAAAAGCTGCTTTTGAGGATAGAGTGCGCAGGAAAGCAGAGAGGGCCAAATTGTCTGGGGCATTTGAAGGGGTTCCAGGAGGCAGTGAGAAGCAGCATCACTTTTCCCCGCTGGCACCTTTGCTGTGGCAGCAAAAGCTGGACGTTTGTCTTTTTTGCTCCAAACAGCGCCGAAAGTGAAAAAAGGGTCTTTTGAGGATAGCGTGCGCAGGAAAGCAGAGAGGGCCAAATTGTCTGGGGCATTTGAAGGGGTTCCAGGAGGCAGTGAGGACCAGCATCACTTTTCCCCGCTGGCACCTTTGCTGTGGCAGCAAAAGCTGGACGTTTGTCTTTTTTGCTCCAAACAGCGCCGAAAGTGAAAAAAGGTGCTTTTGAGGATAGAGTGCGCAGGAAAGCAGAGAGGGCCAAATTGTCTGGGGCATTTGAAGGGGTTCCAGGAGGCACTGAGAAGCAGCATCACTTTTCCCCGCTGGCACCTTTGCTGTGGCAGCAAAAGCTGGACGTTTGTCTTTTTTGCTCCAAAGAGTGCCGAAAGTGAAAAAAGGTGCTTTTGAGGATAGAGTGCGCAGGAAAGCAGAGAGGGCCAAATTGTCTGGGGCATTTGAAGGGGTTCCAGGAGGCAGTGAGGACCAGCGTCACATTTCCCCGCTGGCACCTTTGCTGTGGCAGCAAAAGCTGGACGTCTGTCTTTTTTGCTCCAAACAGCGCCGAAAGTGAAAAAAGGTGCTTTTGAGGATAGAGTGCGCAGGAAAGCAGAGAGGGCCAAATTTTGTGGGGCATTTGAAGGGGTTCCAGGAGGCAGTGAGAAGCAGCATCACTTTTCCCCGCTGGCACCTTTGCTGTGGCAGCAAAAGCTGGACGTTTGTCTTTTTTGCTCCAAACAGCGCCGAAAGTGAAAAAAGGTGCTTTTGAGGATAGAGTGCGCAGGAAAGCAGAGAGGGCCAAATTGTCTGGGGCATTTGAAGGGGTTCCAGGAGGCAGTGAGGACCAGCATCACTTTTCCCCGCTGGCACCTTTGCTGTGGCAGCAAAAGCTGGACGTTTGTCTTTTTTGCTCCAAACAGCGCCGAAAGTGAAAAAAGGTGCTTTTGAGGATAGAGTGCGCAGGAAAGCAGAGAGGGCCAAATTGTCTGGGGCATTTGAAGGGGTTCGAGAAGGCAGTGAGAAGCAGCATCACTTTTCCCCGCTGGCACCTTTGCTGTGGCAGCAAAAGCTGGACGTTTGTCTTTTTTGCTCCAAACAGCGCCAAAAGTGAAAAAAGGTGCTTTTGAGGATAGCGTGCGCAGGAAAGCAGAGAGGGCCAAATTGTCTGGGGCATTTGAAGGGGTTCCAGGAGGCAGTGAGGACCAGCATCACTTTTCCCCGCTGGCACCTTTGCTGTGGCAGCAAAAGCTGGACGTTTGTCTTTTTTGCTCCAAACAGCGCCGAAAGTGAAAAAAGGTGCTTTTGAGGATAGAGTGCGCAGGAAAGCAGAGAGGGCCAAATTGTGTGGGGCATTTGAAGGGGTTCCAGGAGGCAGTGAGAAGCAGCATCACTTTTCCCCGCTGGCACCTTTGCTGTGGCAGCAAAAGCTGGACGTTTGTCTTTTTTGCTCCAAACAGCGCCGAAAGTGAAAAAAGGTGCTTTTGAGGATAGAGTGCGCAGGAAAGCAGAGAGGGCCAAATTGTCTGGGGCATTTGAAGGGGTTCCAGGAGGCAGTGAGAAGCAGCATCACTTTTCCCCGCTGGCACCTTTGCTGTGGCAGCAAAAGCTGGACGTTTGTCTTTTTTGCTCCAAACAGCTCCGAAAGTGAAAAAAGTTGCTTTTGAGGATAGAGTGCGCAGGAAAGCAGAGAGGGCCAAATTGTCTGGGGCATTTGAAGGGGTTCGAGAAGGCAGTGAGAAGCAGCATCACTTTTCCCTGCTGGCACCTTTGCTGTGGCAGCAAAAGCTGGACGTTTGTCTTTTTTGCTCCAAACAGCGCCGAAAGTGAAAAAAGGTGCTTTTGAGGATAGCGTGCGCAGGAAAGCAGAGAGGGCCAAATTGTCTGGGGCATTTGAAGGGGTTCCAGGAGGCAGTGAGGACCAGCATCACTTTTCCCCGCTGGCACCTTTGCTGTGGCAGCAAAAGCTGGACGTTTGTCTTTTTTGCTCCAAACAGCGCCGAAAGTGAAAAAAGGTGCTTTTGAGGATAGAGTGCGCAGGAAAGCAGAGAGGGCCAAATTTTGTGGGGCATTTGAAGGGGTTCCAGGAGGCAGTGAGAAGCAGCATCACTTTTCCCCGCTGGCACCTTTGCTGTGGCAGCAAAAGCTGGACGTTTGTCTTTTTTGCTCCAAACAGCGCCGAAAGTGAAAAAAGGTGCTTTTGAGGATAGAGTGCGCAGGAAAGCAGAGAGGGCCAAATTGTCTGGGGCATTTGAAGGGGTTCCAGGAGGCAGTGAGAAGCAGCATCACTTTTCCCCGCTGGCACCTTTGCTGTGGCAGCAAAAGCTGGACGTTTGTCTTTTTTGCTCCAAACAGCGCCGAAAGTGAAAAAAGCTGCTTTTGAGGATAGACTTTTCAGGAAAGCAGAGAGGGCCAAATTGTCTGGGGCATTTGAAGGGGTTCCAGGAGGCAGTGAGAAGCAGCATCACTTTTCCCCACTGGCACCTTTGCTGTGGCAGCAAAAGCTGGACGTTTGTCTTTTTTGCTCCAAACAGCGCCGAAAGTGAAAAAAGTTGCTTTTGAGGATAGAGTGCGCAGGAAAGCAGAGAGGGCCAAATTGTCTGGGGCATTTGAAGGGGTTCCAGGAGGCAGTGAGGACCAGCATCACTTTTCCCCGCTGGCACCTTTGCTGTGGCAGCAAAAGCTGGACGTTTGTCTTTTTTGCTCCAAACAGCGCCGAAAGTGAAAAAAGGTGCTTTTGAGGATAGAGTGCGCAGGAAAGCAGAGAGGGCCAAATTGTCTGGGGCATTTGAAGGGGTTCGAGAAGGCAGTGAGAAGCAGCATCACTTTTCCCCGCTGGCACCTTTGCTGTGGCAGCAAAAGCTGGACGTTTGTCTTTTTTGCTCCAAACAGCGCCGAAAGTGAAAAAAGGTGCTTTTGAGGATAGCGTGCGCAGGAAAGCAGAGAGGGCCAAATTGTGTGGGGCATTTGAAGGGGTTCCAGGAGGCAGTGAGAAGCAGCATCACTTTTCCCCGCTGGCACCTTTGCTGTGGCAGCAAAAGCTGGACGTTTGTCTTTTTTGCTCCAAACAGCGCCGAAAGTGAAAAAAGCTGCTTTTGAGGATAGAGTGCGCAGGAAAGCAGAGAGGGCCAAATTGTCTGGGGCATTTGAAGGGGTTCCAGGAGGCAGTGAGGACCAGCATCACTTTTCCCCGCTGGCACCTTTGCTGTGGCAGCAAAAGCTGGACGTTTGTCTTTTTTGCTCCAAACAGCGCCGAAAGTGAAAAAAGGTGCTTTTGAGGATAGAGTGCGCAGGAAAGCAGAGAGGGCCAAATTGTCTGGGGCATTTGAAGGGGTTCCAGGAGGCAGTGAGAAGCAGCATCACTTTTCCCCGCTGGCACCTTTGCTGTGGCAGCAAAAGCTGGACGTTTGTCTTTTTTGCTCCAAACAGCGCCGAAAGTGAAAAAAGGTGCTTTTGAGGATAGACTTTTCAGGAAAGCAGAGAGGGCCAAATTGTCTGGGGCATTTGAAGGGGTTCGAGAAGGCAGTGAGAAGCAGCATCACTTTTCCCCGCTGGCACCTTTGCTGTGGCAGCAAAAGCTGGACGTTTGTCTTTTTTGCTCCAAACAGCGCCGAAAGTGAAAAAAGGTGCTTTTGAGGATAGCGTGCGCAGGAAAGCAGAGAGGGCCAAATTGTCTGGGGCATTTGAAGGGGTTCCAGGAGGCAGTGAGGACCAGCATCACTTTTCCCCGCTGGCACCTTTGCTGTGGCAGCAAAAGCTGGACGTTTGTCTTTTTTGCTCCAAACAGCGCCGAAAGTGAAAAAAGGTGCTTTTGAGGATAGAGTGCGCAGGAAAGCAGAGAGGGCCAAATTGTCTGGGGCATTTGAAGGGGTTCCAGGAGGCAGTGAGAAGCAGCATCACTTTTCCCCGCTGGCACCTTTGCTGTGGCAGCAAAAGCTGGACGTTTGTCTTTTTTGCTCCAAACAGCGCCGAAAGTGAAAAAAGGTGCTTTTGAGGATAGAGTGCGCAGGAAAGCAGAGAGGGCCAAATTGTCTGGGGCATTTGAAGGGGTTCCAGGAGGCAGTGAGAAGCAGCATCACTTTTCCCCGCTGGCACCTTTGCTGTGGCAGCAAAAGCTGGACGTTTGTCTTTTTTGCTCCAAACAGCGCCGAAAGTGAAAAAAGCTGCTTTTGAGGATAGACTTTTCAGGAAAGCAGAGAGGGCCAAATTGTCTGGGGCATTTGAAGGGGTTCCAGGAGGCAGTGAGAAGCAGCATCACTTTTCCCCGCTGGCACCTTTGCTGTGGCAGCAAAAGCTGGACGTTTGTCTTTTTTGCTCCAAACAGCGCCGAAAGTGAAAAAAGTTGCTTTTGAGGATAGAGTGCGCAGGAAAGCAGAGAGGGCCAAATTGTCTGGGGCATTTGAAGGGGTTCCAGGAGGCAGTGAGGACCAGCATCACTTTTCCCCGCTGGCACCTTTGCTGTGGCAGCAAAAGCTGGACGTTTGTCTTTTTTGCTCCAAACAGCGCCGAAAGTGAAAAAAGGTGCTTTTGAGGATAGAGTGCGCAGGAAAGCAGAGAGGGCCAAATTGTCTGGGGCATTTGAAGGGGTTCGAGAAGGCAGTGAGAAGCAGCATCACTTTTCCCCGCTGGCACCTTTGCTGTGGCAGCAAAAGCTGGACGTTTGTCTTTTTTGCTCCAAACAGCGCCGAAAGTGAAAAAAGGTGCTTTTGAGGATAGCGTGCGCAGGAAAGCAGAGAGGGCCAAATTGTGTGGGGCATTTGAAGGGGTTCCAGGAGGCAGTGAGAAGCAGCATCACTTTTCCCCGCTGGCACCTTTGCTGTGGCAGCAAAAGCTGGACGTTTGTCTTTTTTGCTCCAAACAGCGCCGAAAGTGAAAAAAGGTGCTTTTGAGGATAGAGTGCGCAGGAAAGCAGAGAGGGCCAAATTGTCTGGGGCATTTGAAGGGGTTCGAGAAGGCAGTGAGAAGCAGCATCACTTTTCCCCGCTGGCACCTTTGCTGTGGCAGCAAAAGCTGGACGTTTGTCTTTTTTGCTCCAAACAGCGCCGAAAGTGAAAAAAGGTGCTTTTGAGGATAGCGTGCGCAGGAAAGCAGAGAGGGCCAAATTGTGTGGGGCATTTGAAGGGGTTCCAGGAGGCAGTGAGAAGCAGCATCACTTTTCCCCGCTGGCACCTTTGCTGTGGCAGCAAAAGCTGGACGTTTGTCTTTTTTGCTCCAAACAGCGCCGAAAGTGAAAAAAGGTGCTTTTGAGGATAGAGTGCGCAGGAAAGCAGAGAGGGCCAAATTGTCTGGGGCATTTGAAGGGGTTCCAGGAGGCAGTGAGGACCAGCATCACTTTTCCCCGCTGGCACCTTTGCTGTGGCAGCAAAAGCTGGACGTTTGTCTTTTTTGCTCCAAACAGCGCCGAAAGTGAAAAAAGGTGCTTTTGAGGATAGAGTGCGCAGGAAAGCAGAGAGGGCCAAATTGTCTGGGGCATTTGAAGGGGTTCCAGGAGGCAGTGAGAAGCAGCATCACTTTTCCCCGCTGGCACCTTTGCTGTGGCAGCAAAAGCTGGACGTTTGTCTTTTTTGCTCCAAACAGCGCCGAAAGTGAAAAAAGGTGCTTTTGAGGATAGACTTTTCAGGAAAGCAGAGAGGGCCAAATTGTCTGGGGCATTTGAAGGGGTTCGAGAAGGCAGTGAGAAGCAGCATCACTTTTCCCCGCTGGCACCTTTGCTGTGGCAGCAAAAGCTGGACGTTTGTCTTTTTTGCTCCAAACAGCGCCGAAAGTGAAAAAAGGTGCTTTTGAGGATAGCGTGCGCAGGAAAGCAGAGAGGGCCAAATTGTCTGGGGCATTTGAAGGGGTTCCAGGAGGCAGTGAGGACCAGCATCACTTTTCCCCGCTGGCACCTTTGCTGTGGCAGCAAAAGCTGGACGTTTGTCTTTTTTGCTCCAAACAGCGCCGAAAGTGAAAAAAGTTGCTTTTGAGGATAGAGTGCGCAGGAAAGCAGAGAGGGCCAAATTGTCTGGGGCATTTGAAGGGGTTCCAGGAGGCAGTGAGAAGCAGCATCACTTTTCCCCGCTGGCACCTTTGCTGTGGCAGCAAAAGCTGGACGTTTGTCTTTTTTGCTCCAAACAGCGCCGAAAGTGAAAAAAGGTGCTTTTGAGGATAGAGTGCGCAGGAAAGCAGAGAGGGCCAAATTGTCTGGGGCATTTGAAGGGGTTCCAGGAGGCAGTGAGAAGCAGCATCACTTTTCCCCGCTGGCACCTTTGCTGTGGCAGCAAAAGCTGGACGTTTGTCTTTTTTGCTCCAAACAGCGCCGAAAGTGAAAAAAGCTGCTTTTGAGGATAGACTTTTCAGGAAAGCAGAGAGGGCCAAATTGTCTGGGGCATTTGAAGGGGTTCCAGGAGGCAGTGAGAAGCAGCATCACTTTTCCCCGCTGGCACCTTTGCTGTGGCAGCAAAAGCTGGACGTTTGTCTTTTTTGCTCCAAACAGCGCCGAAAGTGAAAAAAGTTGCTTTTGAGGATAGAGTGCGCAGGAAAGCAGAGAGGGCCAAATTGTCTGGGGCATTTGAAGGGGTTCCAGGAGGCAGTGAGGACCAGCATCACTTTTCCCCGCTGGCACCTTTGCTGTGGCAGCAAAAGCTGGACGTTTGTCTTTTTTGCTCCAAACAGCGCCGAAAGTGAAAAAAGGTGCTTTTGAGGATAGAGTGCGCAGGAAAGCAGAGAGGGCCAAATTGTCTGGGGCATTTGAAGGGTTCGAGAAGGCAGTGAGAAGCAGCATCACTTTTCCCCGCTGGCACCTTTGCTGTGGCAGCAAAAGCTGGACGTTTGTCTTTTTTGCTCCAAACAGCGCCGAAAGTGAAAAAAGGTGCTTTTGAGGATAGACTTTTCAGGAAAGCAGAGAGGGCCAAATTGTCTGGGGCATTTGAAGGGGTTCGAGAAGGCAGTGAGAAGCAGCATCACTTTTCCCCGCTGGCACCTTTGCTGTGGCAGCAAAAGCTGGACGTTTGTCTTTTTTGCTCCAAACAGCGCCGAAAGTGAAAAAAGGTGCTTTTGAGGATAGCGTGCGCAGGAAAGCAGAGAGGGCCAAATTGTCTGGGGCATTTGAAGGGGTTCCAGGAGGCAGTGAGGACCAGCATCACTTTTCCCCGCTGGCACCTTTGCTGTGGCAGCAAAAGCTGGACGTTTTGTCTTTTTTGCTCCAAACAGCGCCGAAAGTGAAAAAAGGTGCTTTTGAGGATAGAGTGCGCAGGAAAGCAGAGAGGGCCAAATTGTCTGGGGCATTTGAAGGGGTTCCAGGAGGCAGTGAGAAGCAGCATCACTTTTCCCCGCTGGCACCTTTGCTGTGGCAGCAAAAGCTGGACGTTTGTCTTTTTTGCTCCAAACAGCGCCGAAAGTGAAAAAAGGTGCTTTTGAGGATAGAGTGCGCAGGAAAGCAGAGAGGGCCAAATTGTCTGGGGCATTTGAAGGGGTTCCAGGAGGCAGTGAGGACCAGCATCACTTTTCCCCGCTGGCACCTTTGCTGTGGCAGCAAAAGCTGGACGTTTGTCTTTTTTGCTCCAAACAGCGCCGAAAGTTAAAAAAGGTGCTTTTGAGGATAGAGTGCGCAGGAAAGCAGAGAGGGCCAAATTGTCTGGGGCATTTGAAGGGGTTCCAGGAGGCAGTGAGGACCAGCATCACTTTTCCCCGCTGGCACCTTTGCTGTGGCAGCAAAAGCTGGACGTTTGTCTTTTTTGCTCCAAACAGCGCCGAAAGTGAAAAAAGGTGCTTTTGAGGATAGAGTGCGCAGGAAAGCAGAGAGGGCCAAATTGTCTGGGGCATTTGAAGGGGTTCCAGGAGGCAGTGAGAAGCAGCATCACTTTTCCCCGCTGGCACCTTTGCTGTGGCAGCAAAAGCTGGACGTTTGTCTTTTTTGCTCCAAACAGCGCTGAAAGTGAAAAAAGCTGCTTTTGAGGATAGAGTGCACAGGAAAGCAGAGAGGGCCAAATTGTGTGGGGCATTTGAAGGGGTTCCAGGAGGCAGTGAGAAGCAGCATCACTTTTCCCCGCTGGCACCTTTGCTGTGGCAGCAAAAGCTGGACGTTTGTCTTTTTTGCTCCAAACAGCGCCGAAAGTGAAAAAAGTTGCTTTTGAGGATAGAGTGCGCAGGAAAGCAGAGAGGGCCAAATTGTCTGGGGCATTTGAAGGGGTTCCAGGAGGCAGTGAGGACCAGCATCACTTTTCCCCGCTGGCACCTTTGCTGTGGCAGCAAAAGCTGGACGTTTGTCTTTTTTGCTCCAAACAGCGCCGAAAGTGAAAAAAGCTGCTTTTGAGGATAGAGTGCGCAGGAAAGCAGAGAGGGCCAAATTGTGTGGTGTATTTGAAGGGGTTCCAGGAGGCAGTGAGGACCAGCATCACTTTTCCCCGCTGGCACCTTTGCTGTGGCAGCAAAAGCTGGACGTTTGTCTTTTTTGCTCCAAACAGCGCCGAAAGTGAAAAAGGTGCTTTTGAGGATAGAGTGCGCAGGAAAGCAGAGAGGGCCAAATTGTGTGGGGCATTTGAAGGGGTTCCAGGAGGCAGTGAGAAGCAGCATCACTTTTCCCCGCTGGCACCTTTGCTGTGGCAGCAAAAGCTGGATGTTTGTCTTTTTTGCTCCAAACAGCGCCGAAAGTGAAAAAAGGTGCTTTTGAGGATAGCGTGCGCAGGAAAGCAGAGAGGGCCAAATTGTGTGGGGCATTTGAAGGGGTTCCAGGAGGCAGTGAGAAGCAGCATCACTTTTCCCCGCTGGCACCTTTGCTGTGGCAGCAAAAGCTGGACGTTTGTCTTTTTTGCTCCAAACAGCGCCGAAAGTGAAAAAAGGTGCTTTTGAGGATAGAGTGCGCAGGAAAGCAGAGAGGGCCAAATTGTCTGGGGCATTTGAAGGGGTTCCAGGAGGCAGTGAGACCAGCATCACTTTTCCCCGCTGGCACCTTTGCTGTGGCAGCAAAAGCTGGACGTTTGTCTTTTTTGCTCCAAACAGCGCCGAAAGTGAAAAAAGCTGCTTTTGAGGATAGAGTGCGCAGGAAAGCAGAGAGGGCCAAATTGTGTGGGGCATTTGAAGGGGTTCCAGGAGGCAGTGAGAAGCAGCATCACTTTTCCCCGCTGGCACCTTTGCTGTGGCAGCAAAAGCTGGACGTTTGTCTTTTTTGCTCCAAACAGCTCCGAAAGTGAAAAAAGGTGCTTTTGAGGATAGAGTGCGCAGGAAAGCAGAGAGGGCCAAATTGTCTGGGGCATTTGAAGGGGTTCCAGGAGGCAGTGAGGACCAGCATCACTTTTCCCCGCTGGCACCTTTGCTGTGGCAGCAAAAGCTGGACGTTTGTCTTTTTTGCTCCAAACAGCGCCGAAAGTGAAAAAAGGTGCTTTTGAGGATAGAGTGCGCAGGAAAGCAGAGAGGGCCAAATTGTGTGGTGTATTTGAAGGGGTTCCAGGAGGCAGTGAGAAGCAGCATCACTTTTCCCCGCTGGCACTTTTGCTGTGGCAGCAAAGCTGGACGTTTGTCTTTTTTGCTCCAAACAGCGCCGAAAGTGAAAAAAGGTGCTTTTGAGGATAGCGTGCGCAGGAAAGCAGAGAGGGCCAAATTGTGTGGGGCATTTGAAGGGGTTCAAGGAGGCAGTGAGAAGCAGCATCACTTTTCCCCGCTGGCACCTTTGCTGTGGCAGCAAAAGCTGGACGTTTGTCTTTTTTGCTCCAAACAGCGCCGAAAGTGAAAAAAGGTGCTTTTGAGGATAGCGTGCGCAGGAAAGCAGAGAGGGCCAAATTGTCTGGGGCATTTGAAGGGGTTCCAGGAGGCAGTGAGAAGCAGCATCACTTTTCCCCGCTGGCACCTTTGCTGTGGCAGCAAAAGCTGGACGTTTGTCTTTTTTGCTCCAAACAGCGCCGAAAGTGAAAAAAGCTGCTTTTGAGGATAGACTTTTCAGGAAAGCAGAGAGGGCCAAATTGTTGGGGCATTTGAAGGGGTTCCAGGAGGCAGTGAGAAGCAGCATCACTTTTCCCCGCTGGCACCTTTGCTGTGGCAGCAAAAGCTGGACGTTTGTCTTTTTTGCTCCAAACAGCGCCGAAAGTGAAAAAAGGTGCTTTTGAGGATAGAGTGCGCAGGAAAGCAGAGAGGCCAAATTGTCTGGGGCATTTGAAGGGGTTCCAGGAGGCAGTGAGACCCAGCATCACTTTTCCCCGCTGGCACCTTTGCTGTGGCAGCAAAAGCTGGACGTTTGTCTTTTTGCTCCAAACAGCGCCGAAAGTGAAAAAAGGTGCTTTTGAGGATAGAGTGCGCAGGAAAGCAGAGAGGGCCAAATTGTCTGGGCATTTGAAGGGGTTCCAGGAGGCAGTGAGAAGCAGCATCACTTTTCCCCGCTGGCACCTTTGCTGTGGCAGCAAAAGCTGGACGTTTGTCTTTTTTGCTCCAAACAGCGCCGAAAGTGAAAAAAGGTGCTTTTGAGGATAGAGTGCGCAGGAAAGCAGAGAGGGCCAAATTGTCTGGGGCATTTGAAGGGGTTCCAGGAGGCAGTGAGAAGCAGCATCACTTTTCCCCGCTGGCACCTTTGCTGTGGCAGCAAAAGCTGGACGTTTGTCTTTTTTGCTCCAAACAGCGCCGAAAGTGAAAAAGGTGCTTTTGAGGATAGCGTGCGCAGGAAAGCAGAGAGGGCCAAATTGTCTGGGGCATTTGAAGGGGTTCCAGGAGGCAGTGAGGACCAGCATCACTTTTCCCCGCTGGCACCTTTGCTGTGGCAGCAAAAGCTGGACGTTTGTCTTTTTTGCTCCAAACAGCGCCGAAAGTGAAAAAAGGTGCTTTTGAGGATAGAGTGGCGCAGGAAAGCAGAGAGGGCCAAATTGTGTGGGGCATTTGAAGGGGTTCCAGGAGGCAGTGAGAAGCAGCATCACTTTTCCCCGCTGGCACCTTTGCTGTGGCAGCAAAAGCTGGACGTTTGTCTTTTTTGCTCCAAACAGCGCCGAAAGTGAAAAAAGGTGCTTTTGAGGATAGAGTGCGCAGGAAAGCAGAGAGGGCCAAATTGTCTGGGGCATTTGAAGGGGTTCCAGGAGGCAGTGAGGACCAGCATCACTTTTCCCCGCTGGCACCTTTGCTGTGGCAGCAAAAGCTGGACGTTTGTCTTTTTTGCTCCAAACAGCGCCGAAAGTTAAAAAAGTTGCTTTTGAGGATAGAGTGCGCAGGAAAGCAGAGAGGGCCAAATTGTCTGGGGCATTTGAAGGGGTCCAGGAGGCAGTGAGGACCAGCATCACTTTTCCCGCTGGCACCTTTGCTGTGGCAGCAAAAGCTGGACGTTTGTCTTTTTTGCTCCAAACAGCGCCGAAAGTGAAAAAAGGTGCTTTTGAGGATAGAGTGCGCAGGAAAGCAGAGAGGGCCAAAATTGTCTGGGGCATTTGAAGGGGTTCCAGGAGGCAGTGAGAAGCAGCATCACTTTTCCCCGCTGGCACCTTTGCTGTGGCAGCAAAGCTGGACGTTTGTCTTTTTTGCTCCAAACAGCGCCGAAAGTGAAAAAAGCTGCTTTTGAGGATAGAGTGCACAGGAAAGCAGAGAGGGCCAAATTGTGTGGGGCATTTGAAGGGGTTCCAGGAGGCAGTGAGAAGCAGCATCACTTTTCCCCGCTGGCACCTTTGCTGTGGCAGCAAAAGCTGGACGTTTGTCTTTTTTGCTCCAAACAGCGCCGAAAGTGAAAAAAGTTGCTTTTGAGGATAGAGTGCGCAGGAAAGCAGAGAGGGCCAAATTGTCTGGGGCATTTGAAGGGGTTCCAGGAGGCAGTGAGGACCAGCATCACTTTTCCCCGCTGGCACCTTTGCTGTGGCAGCAAAAGCTGGACGTTTGTCTTTTTTGCTCCAAACAGCGCCGAAAGTGAAAAAAGCTGCTTTTGAGGATAGAGTGCGCAGGAAAGCAGAGAGGGCCAAATTGTCTGGGGCATTTGAAGGGGTTCCAGGAGGCAGTGAGGACCAGCATCACTTTTCCCCGCTGGCACTTTGCTGTGGCAGCAAAGCTGGACGTTTGTCTTTTTTGCTCCAAACAGCGCCGAAAGTGAAAAAAGCTGCTTTTGAGGATAGAGTGCGCAGGAAAGCAGAGAGGGGCCAAATTGTGTGGTGTATTTGAAGGGGTTCCAGGAGGCAGTGAGGACCAGC